>NW_017280506.1:366159-448461 GCF_001594065.2 Cyphomyrmex costatus | reverse complement strand
AAAAATGGAATACAAATAGGACTTAACACAATTTTTTAAAATAGCTTCAAATCTTTGAAAATAATCTTTAAACGTTTGAGATTTATCAACATTTATGCATTAATGCAATGTATAATTGTTAGAATTAACAAAAACTTCTTAAATAGAGCGTCTGTGCTGCGGCACAGCATCCCGCTCGCTAAAAATGCCGTATATCCCAAATAGATGGGATATATATGACAACTAATTAAACAAACAATACAGGAGCAAAGCACTTGTATTTTGCTATACAACATGCTTTACTATTCCTCTACACATATATATTGCAAAATAACCACTAAGTCTTTTACACGCTCTACAATAATCACTTTATGTAGATTATAAATTATGATGCACTACTTATTACAGTAAAAAATCGATTTAACTTGCAATAATTTCATTAATATTAACAGTAAAGAACTGAAATCATAACATAATACTAATATATCATAAAGGCATGTAACAAAGTAATTGACGGAAACTTATCCTCACTCCTTTTATTTTTTCTGACTTCTGCGGCGTATTTCCTGACGTGGCGTATATACCGGGTTTACCCTATATATATAATACATTAGTTAACGCAGTATATTTCATTCTCATGGGATTAAACATCTGAGAATTAACCAAGAGATCTTTCCTAAACGACTTAAAGTCTTAAAGAATGTACTTTAAAAGTCAAGGTTCTCGGAATTAGTACACTCGATATAAAACAAAAAATTAAATAATCTAAAAAGGTCGTTTAAATTTTATGATATAACGAAAAGGACGATCATTAATATTGACTGACCAATCGCACTGAAACGTTCAATAATTTAAGTCGAATGTCTTCGTACAAAAGTAAAAATTAACAAAGATCGTTATCACCTTGTTCTCCCTGCTGAAAGGGGACATGTATTTTAACGTTTAATTGTACTACTATTAGTAGTGTCCTCTAAACTAAGAGGTCAATTCTAAACAGAATGGTAAGACGTATTGTTAGTAAATATATACGATTCCTTGTAAATTTTTTATGGCTAGTAAGAAGCTGTTTGTATAAAAATAATAAAATTGTTCTGTAAAGGTTTAAGCACTTAAAAGTTTTTATAAGTTTCAGTGGACCGTTTGGGACATGCCATTTATGTTAAATTTAACATATTTGTTCCAACTGTGTACATATGAATACATAACCAATAAAAAAATGAGCCCATAACGGTCGAAGTTGGAGTTTTGGTGCTTAAATAATTTCATAAATATAATATTGTACTCTGTCCACAGAGAGAACGATGCTTTTCGCAGCTTATGATTTGTGATGCTGAGGGGAGAGCTCGAGCGGTTTATACCTGCTTCTATATATTAGTGACGTAAAGGGGAAACCTACGAATAATTCATCCGACGCGTGGAGTCGTTCCCTCCGTGGACAGAAAACATATATATGTAGTCATTTGAACTGTATGTATCAAATCGATTTTTTAAACTATATTATAAAAACGCAGTTAAACTAATATGATATAATTAAATTTAATACTCAATAAACATTTATTAAAGGAATTATTATTATTTGATAGCGGTATGTCTGAAGCAATTTATAATGTAAACGATATAGTTATTCGCGTATTTGATTTATCGGTCGACAATCATTCTATAAATCCATCAATGACAAAGAATTCATCGCATGATAAATGATATACGTCCGAGGTCTTCATCTCGAAAGAGGGCTTATGATGAATGATATCTTTTTACGTTAACCCGAGTTAAAAAGAAATTTGTCGGTCGAGAGGGTCTTAATTTCGCTTTAGACGATCTGTGCGTAATTCATAAGAGAACTCACGATACAATTCTATTCTAATTGTAAAAGCGACACAATTCGCGGGAATAACCTCATTTTCCATTCAATCCGAATATGATTGTAAATATCACTTTGATTGTAAACGCGTCACACAATCGCGTGATGTATATCAAACATGCATATTGTTATTTTGCTGTCATTATTAATTTCAATCGAAACGATCCATCTAAGTTTTATCAAATCCGATTTAACAAATGAACATTAAGTCACTCATGCGAGAGTATACTATTTGTCGGACAATGTCAGTTACCCGCTCGATTAGATAACAAATTAATAACGCAACGGATTACCAGCGCGTCAATGGTTCGCTCTAATGGGATTAAAAGTGATGTTGCCGATGGTTTCGTAATGAAGAACAGCGGACCGTAAAAGATTAAGTGAGTCTGCAGGAGGATAGAGAGGAAAAGTAGGAGGGAAATTGCGGCGATTATGAAACGTGTAATTCGCCTCATAAAATAAAACGCCGTTGTTGAAGCAACCACCCAGGTAGTTGCGTTATGTATATATTACATATACCGCGGAGTAAATAATTTGTATACGCAGGGTGTAGCAAAATACGTTGGCAAGTGTACGCCAACGCATATATTGATCCACCGTTTTCCGTAACGCGAAGTGACCGTACACATCTATAACAAATACACGCACACATACACGGTTCTCTCACGATACTCTCATCGAGTACAACGCATTTGGCGCTTTAATCCCATATCCTCTTAAACAGTGCGAACTGAGAGCTTAAATGGAGGCGAATTTGAGAAGCACCTTATTGCCGGCGTCTTACACTGACATATGACGAGGAAGAGTATTTCCCACCGTGATAATTACCTATTATGTCTCACGTAGGAACGAGCCGCATTCGTGGCAATATCGACTGATTTCAGGAAAACCGAGACTGCTTTCACACCCCGTGTGGAAATTTTCCTATCTTTTCCTCATTTATTGTTGGATTCCTATTAAGATTTTCCTAAAAAAAATGGAACACTAAAGGAATTCTATTCTGTTTTCCTAACATAGAACCTAGTTTTGATGAATTCTTAGAGAAATATAAGAACTTCTAATTAGTTTCTTGTTAGAAAATCCAAGCGTTTACACACAATGGTTGTCTGGTTATTCGGACCCTAATTAGGATTCCAATTAGGAGTTCTTAGGTCCGCGCTTGGCGTTGCTTGGAGTTGCCCAAGAAGATCGGGAATAAAAAATAAAGAGATACCCACAAAAATCCTTGGTATAAATAAAAGCGCGCGAACTGATATTCGGATTTCACTAAGGAGTTCTTAGGTCCGCGTAAACGTAACTTACGTCAACTAAAATCGAAACAAAGTACCTATATCAGCTATTGTTTTATTTCGAGTTATTCTATCTATATTTGAGACAATTTGATTTGACTGAGTAAGTTGCGCTGCATGTGACAGCAGCCTGAGTCTTCCTAAAATTAATTGATGTTGCCCAGGTAGATAGTATATCCTTCTATCCTTATTGTTTATCGAATGTTCAACAAGGATGTTATAAATTATAACACCTGGGGAGCACTGTCGGGTGAAAATCTGAACACGCCCCTAAAGCGATAAAGAGTTCGAATTATTAGCCAATTACTTGAAAATTATCAAGTTAATTATCAATTAAAGAGATTATAAAACAGCTAGACCGGATCAGTTAATATTTTATTTCATTAAAAGGAGGAAAACAGTATTTGTCGGAAACAACATACAAATAAAAGGTAATTTGATTTATGGCACAGGCAGTAATAAATAATCGATCAAATTTATTGCTTATTATCAGTGCAAATCATTATTGCGTGAGAGATTTGATCGCAATGTGATTTATCTTTCGTTGCGCGCCGCAAAATTGATACGAACTGTTTAATGAAGCGTGAGGGCGTTGATTAAAGTAAATTATTCATGGTTCGACTTTTCCCGATGACATGTAAGCTCAAACGCGATGTCGAGCGGTAGCTGATAAGGGTCGTGATTTGTCCTAACGTATTATGCACTTCACGCCCCGATGACTCGCTCGTAAATATTTTCCTTTCAACGCGTGGACGCGACCGACGAAACTCGACGCAACGACGGAATTTCATTACGATATAAGCAATTTATGGGGACGGCGCTCTTCGTCTCCTGCATATGGAAATTTATCATCGACGGCAGAGTTTTCAGAATGAAAACAGAGGTCTTCATCGCGGGTATCTCGCCACAGAAAATTTTGAAATTATAGATTGGGAGATGTTTAGAACTGCAAAATTGACACGAACTGTTTAATGCAGTGTGTGGGCGCCGACTAAAGTAAATTATTCATAGTTTAATTTTTCCCGATGACATGTAAGCTCGAACGCGATTTCGAGCTACCGCTGATAAGGGTCGTGATTTGTCCTAACGTATTATGCACTTCCGATGCACTTCACGCCTCAATGACTCGCGTGTAAATATTTTTCTCTCGACGCGTGCACGCGAATAACGCAACTCGACGCAACGACGGAATTTCATTACGATATAAGCAATTTATGGGAACGGCGCTCTTCGTCTCCTGCACATGGAAATTTATCATCGACGGCAGAGTTTTCAGAATGAAAACAGAGGTCTTCATCGCGGGTATCTCGCCACAGAAAATTTTGAAATTATAGATTGGGAGATGTTTAGAACTGCAAAAGAGATACCGCGTCTCCGAAAATGACGTAAAAAATAAAAAATGTCTGCGCGTTATATTTCTGCGCGAATCGTAGAAGCGAGTATTTCATATCCGAGGATATCTCGCGTGAATATTTCAATTTAATTACCATATAAGTAATTTATATCAACGTGTAGATCGTTAGAAATTTAGTGCGTCACAAGTACATGAAAAGTACCACGTGGCGAGATTATTAAAAGTTACTGAACACCGCATAAATTTATTCGCAGTAAATAATCGATATATTTGTTCGACTCAGTCGCGAAGCGGACATCCGATTTGCGTCTAGCATCACGTTAAATTTTCATGCAATCTCTCACCTTCTCTCTTGAAGTGTCACTCTCGAACGTCTCTACAAGGATAACTCTCTTTATCTGTCCGACTAAACTTTGTCCAACATCGGAGCTAACACGATTTCAGTTCGTAGTAAGGTGTCAGGAAAAGGAAATCTTGAATAAATTTATACGCCAAGAAGAGAAACTTTCTCAGATTTTCCTGCATAATGTACGCGGACGAGTAACCTTTTTTTCTGACCGAATGTGTTGTTTGCGAGTTAAAGCAAAAATTAACATCGGATCTGGACTCTCATACGTTCATCATCAAGTTCTCGGAAATCTCGTTGTGGTGCATGTCTGTACGTGTCTATAATTATATTTATGTAACATCCTTTTATATCTGTGTATACATTGACTAATATGGAAAATGCTTCGATCATATACCTATGTAGAGTATATCGCATTAATTATTGATAACAGATTTATTATATTTTAATGAATGTCTGATTTTGGAATATCAATACGTTTAAGCGTTTATTGACTGTTTTCCGTATGGTTTATTATATTTATTTAATTTTAATGCGAGAGGGGAATCATGCATTTGATGTAATCGTGGGACTGAGTCCTTGAAATCATTATAAAATTTATATAAAGTTCCCATGTATAATCCGATAATTACATATACAAATACAAGAAGTAACCGTATAATATTAGATAACATTATTGATTTTAAATATATAAATAAAGGACTCTTGGTATTCAAAAAATATAATAAATAGGTAAAAGGCTAATAAGAGTTAAACATATAAAATTAAAAATTGTATCAAATACATTGATTTAACTAAATAAAAAAATTAACATAAAAATTAAACATTAATAAAATATGTAATGTGTTGAATAATAAACAATCATATTATTATCATTATAATAGTAAAAAGTGCATTAGATGTTTCGGCCATGTTTTTGGTGGGTTTTGGCCATCATCAGATGTACACAATTTAATTACGAAGTAAAGCGTTAAAGCAGTAAAGCATTATTGATTTTATCAAATGACCGCATATATAGTGAAGAAAATTATTTGCCATCAAATAAAATCATATGAAATCAAATGAAATCATGTAATTTATGGAACAATATTTCAGATAGTGATTGCTCCCTCGTTTTAATGTATATAAACAAGAGATAAATAAACAGTACATGACGCTATTGCGCTCAAACATTTTAGTAGACTTCGAGTCTGTTGAGAGAGCCCCGCATAATTTTCATTCGATAATTATAAGAGCAATAATGATGAGATTTAAGATCTTAAAAGAAAGATGATTGTGATGCTCTTACATATGAAAGGGATTAATTGTTTCCGTAACGAAGCAGTAAAGAAGCTACCTCACTGTCGATATTAATCGTCGCATGATTGATGGACCGAAAAAAGGCGACCAACAGATTCGATAAGAAAAATTACTATCGATCGTGTTACTCCCCTCCCCAAAAAAAAATATTCTGCCGATAAGTAGGGAATGCCTCTTAAAGCGCTTTTTCTAAGTAAAAAGTTTTACACGAAAATTAAGAACGTCTATTTATAACATAGATTCATCTATAAAAATGAGGGCACAGTATTGAGAAAAATCTCTGTTAAAAATGGATAAACCAGAAAATTCTAATTACACCAAACAGAATTTTAATTATTACCACTAGTATTTTAGTATAGATTTAACCAGAAAATTCTGATTTATATATATATTATATATTCCATCATAATTATAATTCGTCCAATCAGATATTTTTCTCCGTGCATGAGCTACGATCAAAACTAAATTCCTCTATAGATAATTTTATAGAATTTAAACACAAAGTGAAAGGACAAAATTTGTTTAAGCATCTGAAAAATTAAAAACAGATCTGAAAATAATTTTATTTGATTCTCATATCAAATAATTATGCAGGACGCTCAAATGTTAAAACTACTGTATTGTCATCAGTGTTTAAGCGTTCTAATTATTTTTACGGTCTTACAAAATTATTTTTAGATCTATATCGACTTAAATTTTTAGATACCTTACGTTCTTTCCATAATACAAGAAGTATCGACTTTAATATATTATTAATACATATACTTATACGTACATTGAGAAAAAGAATCTAAAAGAATTGCTACAGACCTAATTTTTAAAGTTTACGGGCAATACATCGAAAGTTTGCTCTCAATACGAAGTAACCGTACAAGTAGCTCACGTTCCTCTTCGTTTCCACGCTCGCTATCTCTCGCGCGCAAGTAACTCTAAACAGCTAAGTCAATAGCTCGAAATTTACCGCCGATCTTTCTTTCGACGCATGAGAGAAAGTTTTCAAGATGTTCCGTATGGCTAAGTTCAACTTCAAGCGAAAACATTTTGAATTTCGTTGACCTTTCATGTCTTCATGTTATTTTTTTAATGTACTATCTGTTACACAATTTAGAGGTAATAAAACGCACAACTTTTTCCGCGATGAAATTCACTCTTTTTACGTTACCTCATGCGATTATAGAGTGTTTATGTTGCTAAAAAAGTAATAACTGCGGATTACTGCATGGTTCGCAAATTTTATCATTTTACGTGCCCACCGTATACACGCATTCGTGTTCTCTTCGTAAAATTCATTTCAAATTCTACTGCATCAATATTACGAGCATTTAATCCATCCGACGAAATCGTTTATTATTACGTCCGTGGTTTTATTGAATTTCGGAACAAGTCATCTCTATTAGTCGAAATTGTTATATTCTCTTTTAAACAATTGAATTGAAAAAAACTGATTCCGACATTAAAAGAGAAACAGAGAAGCGCGAACAGTAACATTATTCGGAAATAATCTGCGTTATACTGTTAATGTGTTATACGTTACACATTCAATATAAATATGATCGCGCGCTGCACGAGGATACGTCAAAAGTAATATGATACGTTATTGAAACAGTTTTCGGTTTCAGCAGTCGTGTAAAAAGGAAAATACGATTTTTTAATATGTGCTAGGTACATATTAAGCACGCTAAAATATTAGTAAAAAAATAGGAATTATTTTATTTCCCTGTTGTTTTACGCGCGCGTGAATTACAACGTAATTACAAACCATATACAATCATCTCTGTCCCTAACTTTCCCATTTTTTTCAAATTATTACTTGTTTTATTCGAAAAGGATATTTTAATTTAAAGTAAAATGTTCTGTTATTGATGTGTAAACGAAACTGAAATATTATAACTTTATTTAGAAAATAAAAAATAACCGTTTATTTAATCAATATTCAATATATACGTTATATATTTTATTTTATTCTCCAATGAACTAACTGCATAATGAATAAATCGTTAATTAATAATTATGAACATTCGGCAATAACACACAGTTATCTATAAAGGGTTAGAAGTTTTTCAAAACTTTTATTATATTATATATGATATGATTTGGAACGACAGCCACCTGTTTGAAGATCATAAAATTGGCATAATTGCATCTGCATTCAAGAAAAGAGCTCTGTAGATTCTTAGTAGGGAAGAGAAAGCATTCATCTCCTTTACCTTTGTAATTTTTTGCTACCGAACGGGAGGAGTGAAGTAAAAGCTCCATTCGCGTTCTGAAAAGCCTCTTGCGGTTTTTCCCTCTTGCTTTTCTTTTACAACGTCAGAGAGCGGTCAATAACGACCTTTCAGAAAGAATGAGATTTCTTTGACGTGGAAAAAGCGGTTAATTTAGGCGTCAATATATATCAGTAATATATTACGTCTCTTCTCATTTGACCTCAGCAATCGACTCGCTGACTTTTCTCTCGTACTTATTACGATTGAGAATAATCGCTTCATTTATATCGGTCGCAAAAATTACGAAACGCGTTTCTACAAACAGCGGCAGAAACTAAAAATTTTTTAATAAGATATATTTTCTTTATATAAATGTATGTAATACTATAAGAAATCTCTCTTTTAATATCGTGGACAAAAAATAAACGAAATCAATTTTTAACAAATTTATAACAATCGTCAAATTGTTCGCTTTAAAATAAATTAATTCGCGTACTATTTGATTGAATAATCTTACAAAAATAATTCTGCTTCTAACTGAAAAAAATCGAGTCTATTAAAATAACCGGATCTGTCAGAAATGAGTGAGGAGCGTTATCCGCAGGAGACGGTTTTACATCGAGTAAATTGCATAAATTGATTTTCTCTCGGTTTACTGGCGGCTCGACTGGCGGTGCGGATTCATACACAGAAATAATTAACGTTGAATCGAAACAAGTGGCTCGGAGCGTCGGAGCTTCGTTATAAGGTTAGCATATACAACACACCTACAAAATTCGTTTCCATCGAACCCATGTATTCACGGTCGACGGTATTTCTCACCCTCCCGATAACGGAGGCTGAAAAAAATTACGTGCACT
Organism: Cyphomyrmex costatus; assembly: GCF_001594065.2. Lineage (NCBI taxonomy): Eukaryota > Metazoa > Arthropoda > Insecta > Hymenoptera > Formicidae > Cyphomyrmex > Cyphomyrmex costatus. The sequence goes on along the minus strand of NW_017280506.1, from coordinate 439,266 downwards.
GAGACAAATTTTGATCCAATGAACGATCGTTAATCAATGTTCGATTTATTAATGTCATTTACGTTAATTAATGTCCAATTTGACATCTATTGTTTTTTTGACTATTATTGTACATGCAATTAATACGCGGATTAACCAACATTTTAAAATTGAGATATAAATCTTTCGGTATGTTTGCACATTGATAATTTTTTTAGAATTCGGAATTATTTAACTTCTAATTATAAAATATTTTTTAATAGATTTATTCTTCTTTTTTACTTTCATAATATTTTCATAAGCCTTGAGTCATAAGCCGAATATCGTTAAATTCTAGAACTCATAGTTGTTTTAATATTTCATGTTCATTCAAGATCCATATAGTCATTTAACTTCTAATTGTTTTTTACAGATTTATATAACAATTCTATAATTTTCTCATAAAATCTTGATGCTGCGATATCTGTAATTCTATATTTCAACGTTAATACCTAATCTGAAGAGGACCAGAATTTGTGGTCGAAACTAGTAATGTAATATAATGTAATATAATGTAATATATCTCCGTCATTTAATGTTATATTATAAGTTAGTTTTAAGTTTTGTCACAATAGCTAAAATTTAAAATATATGACTTAATTGTTGTTTAGAATATCAATCTTAATTATTTGACTCTTTCAATGCCATTTCTATGTTTTTATTATTTTGTATAAAAAAAGAGTCTTTGTTTTTCTTAATTTTATTCATTGATACAATAATTAAATTCATTTATATAATTATATATTCGTTCTTGTGTGTGCAATAAATTCTAGTAACATTAATTTTATAACCTAAGAGTTCCTTGGGCCAATTTTCATCAATTGAAGGAATATTCGATTGTATTTACGTACAGTGTTGGTTCAGTGTGTGTTATATCCTATGCGTCCGTCCAGCTACAGACAACGCATACAAATGATTAGATACGTGATACGTGTGTCCGCATACGCACTGCGTAGACAGAGCTACAATTTTCAATCGCATTTTCACCGTTCTCGTGTATCATATCGAATACGAATTTTTACGTACGAGCTGAAATCGTGGAAAATATAACGTATGTTGATTTTTCGCGGAATTAAATATCGACCTCGTGCATAATACATTGCGTTATTTTTAATGCAACAATTTCTGTACCAAACGCCAATGAAAATTTCCTGTCATTGATCGCGCCGTTCGATATTTATTCACCCCCGAAATAGAAATGAACCTTGACATAAGAAACCGAATTTTGAAGTTGAAAGGTAGACCAACAATGGCCAGTATTTTCGATAATATAATACCTAATATAATGGCCAGTAATACCTTCTTCTACCCAAAATTCGAAGATTGGGGAAAGTATAGAGATACGAAAACCGAGCCGTATAAAAGAGCTGTACAAAAAACCTAAATATAACATGACGATATCGGATACGATAAGAGATAAATCGGATACGTGCGAAAAATGTTTGAGCGGCGTTATAATGGAGAAAAAAAAATCTCCGAGGTTGGATTTTACGCGAATCTTTATATTTTGTAGCGGCATCACGCAGCGGCTTTCGCGTGTCGTCCAAGTCATCTGGGAAGTTGGGAACACCCATATTTTGGACTGTGAATTTGACTGGCAGGCACGTACAAGATTAGAAGCACGAGGTCCACGTTAGTTGACATGGTTTATCGTTAAGGGATTTGACTTCTCGTACGTTTTCCCCGGACGCTTTTAGACGATTATGTCTACAGAGCTGTCGTCACGAGCCAGCGGTCGGACAAATTTGGAGCCAAGGTTGAAAGGTACAGAGAGAGCATCGCCAACGTTTGTGCACCGCGATGTGATGAATTTGCTTGCGGTACGGCGAAAACGGTGCAGAGTGATCGTAAAGGATGTTTTGCGCATTCCTCTTCATTTGTAAGTGGAGGCTATACAACAGCAAACAGAAAATCCCTTTTCTATGCATTACGCATAATTGCAAATCCCTCTCGGTTCAAACTTGATACTCGCAATGAAATTGTTTAAATGCCACAAGTGTCGAATAATTAACAAAGCGTCTGTAATACACTATTTTAATAAATACTTTTTAAAAGTAAGCATTCTCATATTTATGTTTTTACACTCTTATTATTAATAATAGTAACGATTACAAATATTCTGTTGAATGTTTGATGAAAACATTTCAGGAACGTTTGAGAATATCTATCGGTATAACGTTACCATTAATACAGCACTATATATTTGTACAATAGGCTCGTCTAACAAGATGCCGCAAGGATAAGCTCCTAAATCCGCTCCTCTGGCAAATGAAACCGCAGGATCTAAATCGGTCAGCCGACCGAACCGAGGAGAAAACACAATTGCTACATTTACAGATCTCTATAAATAATTTCATCTGAGTTGTTTTAACCTTCCTGAAAACGAATGACCTTTCTCGGAAATAATGGAAGGAAGGCGAAATCAATTGTGTGAAACTAAGTACGTATACCTACATATATCAGTGCGGTGTAGCCTAGTTTTTTGTTCGCCAGGATCCGTACTGCTTTCTGGCCGAATGTGCATCAAAAGGAGATGACTCCCAGTATGCTTTTATCGTCGCGCTTGCCGTAAGTAAATAATCTTCGGTCGTGAAATATGCAAACACCAGTCGCGAGAGGTCGGCTGTCTAATTCGAGATTTAGTTCAAACGAGGAAGGAACGCGAATCTTTAAAGTGTATTGCGCTCTTGTATTAAAACTGCTATATATAGATATAGAAGCTTCGCAAAAATCGCCACTCCTACACACAGTATAAAATCTCAAAGTAATGGGGCAAATAAATTTTCTCCGATTTCAAACTAGATGAAACGGTGGCAATCAAAGACGTTGTTTATCGCGAGACGCAAAGTGACACTGTAAAATAAGACTAAAGTGTCAAAGTTCTTGTTTCCTTTTTCCTAACAAACGCGTTGATTGCCAAGAAAGCAGGAATCGATGCATCATTCAGTAACCGTACAGAAGCAAGCTGAAAATCGCTATTAAAATGATTATTGTAAATGTTAATTATTGTAAATGGTAAGCTTGAAACATTAATATTATTGCGGAGGCAAACTTTTGATATAATTACTGTTTGAAGAGATAACATTAAACTGTAGCGTGAGAGAGAGAGAGAGAGAGAGAGAGAGGGGGGGGGAAAGTTTATGTAATGCTTACCTACATGAAACTCGATTGTAGCAGTAAAGAATTATTTCAAAACGTAATGCCGAATTTTATTTAAACAAAACCGAAATCACGTATTGCAAAACTTTCCGGCTAGTGTAATTTTATAGTAATTTAATTCCTGTAGTGTAATTTTATAATTATATTAGCACATGAGCGTAAAATCATAACATATTTGCCGCATTATCGAACACTGTAACAGCTCTACGGAATTATAACGATATTATCGAGTTAGGTACACAGTGAATTCGGAAGAAAATCCCTCTTAAAACAAGTTAACAATGTTGCGGGAGTTCTGACAGCGACGTGATCCGCGAACTATAAACTATGTGCTTAAACTTTTCCGACGGGGAATAAACATCATTAAAGTTAATCAGGGACATGATCATTTTAGGAAATTCAATAACGAGACTTCCCGATAATTTCTCACTTTATACACGCATATCGTTTCGTTTGGTAAATCTTAAAATTCTACGCATCAATTAAAATATTTATCCGAAATAAGTCGCCAGATTCTGCGCAATTAGGACATCAAACGTATTCGAATAAGAAAATATCATGTTTTTTTCATTTCAATTTTGAGATCCTTCCTTTCGTATGTCTGCTACAAAACAGCTCGAGAGAGCTTTTCCTCATTTCAGATACTAAGATCTTTTATCCTTTGACTTTATACGTTCAAGAAAAACATTCAATGTTGCTTTTCTCAGATAAGACATTTCGCACAGTATTTTATGCAAAGAAATGTTTAATGCTTTCCTGTCTAGTTATCAAACGTTTAATTCCTGTATTCTTTATAACTTTACGACTCTTTATTTCTCAATTTCTATCTCATTAGTTGTACAATTATTTTTTCCTTCCGCGGTACAGAAAAAAATTTAATAGATTGTAATAAATAGTTCTTTAAGTAAACTTAGTAAAATATTTGCTAAATGTTAACACATATTTGCTAGATACAAAAATCAATTAATTTGATTCACCAATTATTTTTTTCATTTATCTAGAAATTTATTTATCGTAAGTAAGGATTATTCAAAGAAAATATTTATTAAAATATAAATGTTTTTCTTAGTATAGTCTATTTGAGGAAGTATTTGATATATTTCAGATTTATCTGTCTACCCCTTCTTTACATTAAAAATAAATAATAAAGTTTTTAATTAAAAAATTCCGTTTTACAATTTGTAACTTTACAATTCATATTCACACACATAATATTATATTTATATGAAACAAATTTCGTAAAACATTTAAAACTTTTTAAATTAAATCATATCTGAGGCATTCCTACCTTTTAAACGCCAAATTCCTACCTTTTAAACGTCATAATTTCTCGAGGAGCATGTCACTCATGAGTCAACAGTTTTTAATGTTAGTAATATTATTAATCAAAATAGAATCAAATGCAAATTATAATGACATACATAAAATCGTATGAATAATGTATCAGTAGAACCAGTGAAAATAAGGAATGGGAGTCAACGCGAGTCGACGCGGATCGATACGAGTCGTAGTCTGGCGCTTCATCATTATAACGTTTGAAATATATATTTATAACGTGGGAAATCGCTTGCTCGCAATTTGCTAATGTTTATATAACTTGCTCTGATTCAAGATGACATGCTCCTCGTAATTTTTATTCTTTTTTAACTTTGCTGACATTCTGTAAATAAAAGTACGTGACACGTGTTTCGTGAAAGAAGTTTGTAATTTTTGGTGAAGTTATTTACGCTTGTAAATTGCAGGAATTCATAAAAAATGTTACTCATGCGACATTTTCCATTTGTTTGCAATTTTTATTAACATTTTTCACCAACTCACCAATTAAAAAGTTTTATAAAAATATCGTCATATTATAAAAGTTACGTAATTAAACACACGGAAAATATTTTGTATTTAAACTTAAGAGATAATAAAATGTATTTATATAATTATAAACATATACATATATATTATTTTCAGATATTTCAGGAACAGTTTTCTTCAACATTTAATATATTTGACCTTTGATATTTGAATGTAAATCGCAGGAATAAACAAATTGCGTTTATATCTCTTTGCCGTAAAACTAATTAGCGCATTTATAAAAAGATTCATGGAAATAAAGATTGTATATTTATATAAATGTAAAATATAAATTTTCTTAGGAATATGAAATATCGATTTCTTCCTCCACACGCCTTACTCTTCTCTCTCCCTCTTCACATACAGTAAATTTGACCTTAGAATTATTAATTTAATGCGACTATATTATCATCGCACATACGTTTGCAAAGGGAATAGGGTAAGCATGGACGTTCTGTCCCCAGCCGGATCTAGTCGAGATTTTAATTATAAATCACTACTAATGTATGTGTTATTCCCCCAAAAGCATATATATATTTCAAATATGGCCTTTATGAAGATTATGGAGGTAGAAAGGAAAAACGAAAAAAAGAATTTTCTCGATAACAACTTGACCGATTTTAATGAAAAAAAAAATGTTATAGTTAATCGCATCTCACATATGCCTATTATTGAAAAGATGCTAACCTACGTGTCGAATGACTCACACCTTATAAATTTTCATAATGTATGGAATTTATACTTTTCATCCTGTTGCTCGATAAAACCTACAATAGTATAACTGTAATTTATAAAAAAAGTTACAGTTATAACCTATTTATAAATAAATTACAGTTATAACATATAAATAAGTTAAGTATATAACCCGATCAAGTTGAAATCTATGCTACGGCAAAACAGAAACAAAATCTTTCACAAAACCTCTATCTCTCAAAAGCCCCTGTCGGAAATCTCGTGTGTATAGATACGACCATGAAAGAGAGACGAGATTGCCAATCTTGCGGTTTATACGTATCAATCAAATTTCGTGCTAACCGACATTCCTCGCCACTATCGGATAACCGAAAATCAGCACTGTATCTTTTTTCTAACTCTTCTTTGTTGTTTTCGTGGCTAAATTTTTACACTAATTAACAAACGTTAAAAACAGAACACAAACGCAATAAAATCTCATAAATAAGATTCGCGAAAACTAGTAAAAAAAAAAAGAAGTTTCAAGAAATTCGATCGTAATTCAAACTCACAATCAGTCTAGTAATTTTCGGAAAAAGTTTACACAATAATTTACACAACAATTTTCAAATGTATGTACGTTATGAATTTTACTTCTTATTATTTATTGCGAAAAAGAAGAGTATTAAACAAAGTTGAGAAAGCTTTGAGGAAATCTCTCTCGTTGGAAGATTCTTTCTGAATATTTGTAAATTTTATAATATAAATGCAACAAGAGTTTGTACTCACTTAAAAGGACAAAGCAGAGGACGATGGAAACGATCTTCTTACAGTGAAAAAACCTTCAGGCTCTACGCACAGCTGTATCCTACTTTTCTAGAATATTGGATTTTCATAGTTTCGCAATCAGGAGCTGCGAAACCACCATGAATGATATGTGAGGTATTACATACATTGATTGATTGATTAATTCAATGTTTTGAATTCTATACCCCCCTACGTGATATTTGATCAAAGTCCTTGTAGCATGAGCCAACCGTACCTTCCCAACCTGTTTGATTTAGGCTTATTGAACCCTATGTTGTATATTCATCGCGAAATTGTATTCATCGCGAAATTGTATTCATCGCGAAATTTTCGATAATAATTCGAAGCATGAAATTCTATACATTGAATGTTATACCTCTGTGATATTAGATCAAAGTCCTTACGGCAGCTGGCTTTTGCCAGCACAAATAACCAATATATACCTTCCCAATATTTGATTTACTCGTATGCTATTATAAATTATCGAACGCGATATTGTGTATATTCATTATGAAATTGTCATATGTCGATAATTTAAATATAGAAAAGTTCAGCAACGAACTTTATTTATAAAAATAAAATAAAATAAGAGCTTCTACTTTTGCCATATAAAAAAGGTATATATAAAAGATATCAGGAAATATGGAGAAACAATTTTATTTCGCGCGCGCGCGCGCGCGCTGCCCTCTCTTATTCACAGCGCAGGGAAGAAATCACATTCAATATTCTACAATTATTCAGATCGTGCTAACGAGACAAAACCAGTAACCTGCGACCACAATCGCGCCCTATAATTCTCCCGACACGACTTGATTAATCCGACACCTGTCGCTGCTTATTTCTAGCAAATAAGCAATTAGCGTCGAATTGTTCTTGCAACGCCTCTCGCTCAGCATGAAGTCGCCGCACTTTGTTACCACGTCCCCTTTCTTGTTGTCACCTATACAATCTACAAAGCCTGCACTTCTAAAAAGGAGTTAACTTTGTTACTTTACAGATTATTTCATTTAACTCGATGCAATAATTGCCGCACAAAATCACTACTATGCTCAAAGTAATTGCATAAATATCTAACTAATTAGCAAAAAATTCACTAATGCTTAAAACGAAAGCTTCATTGCGTTAATAATCGTTATTCATAGCGTTAATATATACTCAATAGAAAAAGTATTGTTATGGGAAGCGGAGTGGGGAGAGACATGCACTATGCACCGAGAAGCGTAACACTACTTTTGTTGCGTGTAACTACTTTTCTTAGCGTTAACTACTACTATAGAGAATATAGGCGAGTTAAAAACTAGAACACGTATTCTTATTTTAACTACATTATTTTCTAAGTAAATCAGTATTAAGTGGTTAATAAAATTTTTTTTCGTAAAATAAATGTATTCTTCACAAATGTGTGAAAAAAGTAGGCATATGATGTTAATATTGCATATTATAGAAATAATATAATAAAAATAATAAAAAAAAGTAATATAAGGATAATAAATATCTTTTAAAAATAATTAACAAATTAGCTCGTGTTATTCTCCGCTAGGATTTAGTGATAGCAAAATTACAAAGTGCAGTAAACACATGCATAATATAATATTTATTTCACTTTAACATGCATACAAACACTTTTACTAGTATATACATATTCTTGATTACTTAACTTAAGATTACACAAGATACGTACTATTGACATTCTTTTAAATCTAAAACTAACAAACTTTTTTACAATTTTCGTTTTTAAATTATAACGGAAAATGAGAAGATATAAATATTAATGATAGATATATTAATAAAGATATATTAAAAATTAACAAGAATAAGGAAATCGCAATAACTAACGATCTACTAAGCCATCTACGGTCAAAGCTAGATCACTACGCTTATTATAATGTGTGAATTTTATATACCGCGTATATAGTTCCCAATCACGTGCTGAAAATTTTTTCAGACTTACAACGCAACCCTAAACAACTACCGCAGTAATATCACTTTTTAGTTAAATTGCTAAAGCACATCTAACAATTATTTGATGCTTCTATATAGCATCTTATATAGATCTTTAATAATATGTTGAAAGACATATATTAAAATTTAACAATGTAAATGTTAAAGTAATGGCGAATCTAAAATCTGTGAAAAATAAGATTGCGAAGAATATACACGAGTTGGCGTTTTAATATGATATACTAAAAAATGAGAAGATATATATTATGTTGATCGAATGAACGGCTAGGTGTTATGCTCATTTCGTCCAAAATTATAGCACAGTGTTTATCAATTTTGTTTGTAAAATGAGATACTTTAAATTGTAAAAACTTGAATACTTCATGTAATATCCCGCTATCAAATTTTAAATTTTGAAGTCGTCTTAACATAAAGTCCTCAAACATGGTAATGCCAAGTCTTGTCGTAACGTTTCATACCCTGTACTACCGTAAATAAATTTATATTTATAATATATGCTTTTCGCAAAGTTTCTTTTTACCAACTAGGTACTTTCTTATAATTATTACATACAAATTTGATCTTGATTTAAACATTTTTTAACAACATACAGTTTATCAATTTTATTTTTGGTTTTTTGCTGTAATCTTTTAATTTTGCGTTTTAAAATTTTATTAACATTGTTTGCTTTTAATAATTGTTGTTTAGTCTTAAGTCTGAGTTTCTCTGAGTTTTCACAAAATTTTAACAATTTTGTAACTTGCAAAATAACTTGCCTACTTGCGGTAGGCTATTATATACGGCGGATTTCGACAGCCAATCAAAAGTTGGGAAAATATTGTCCTAACTAATCTTTTATTATAGGAACACTTATAGTCAAAGCCACACATATAATATATTCCATTAACGTTATTAAATGATTCGTCGCATAGTTCTCGATGTTGTCTCTCAGCAGAAGAGCGCTTTAAGAGATCCAGCAGAATTTCATTAATCAATCGCGCCGATAATGGTGGTGACGTGTCAAACAATGCTCAGCTTAACATTGACCACGCCCCGATTAGAATCTCGTAATTACTTCTCGTTCTCTTAATTTATCTACGTTGAAAGGGCATCTGTTTGATTAATTAATAAGCGAATAAGTAATAAAGTTATATTTTCTTCTTCGCGCGCGCGAACAAAAAGGTTTTCCTCAAATTCGTTTCTTATAAAATGGCAATATACATAATCCAGCATTTTTCTAATTACTCAAAGTATCACATTTCGAGAACTTTACGTAATTAATATTTAGAAAAAATAATTATCCCTAAAAAAACTTTTTTTTTAAAAAAATATATATATATACATATATATACGCCAAGTGCATAAAAAAGGCATTGAATTCTGCCAAGTTTTTTTTTCACTATAATCGAGTTGACAACTTTAACCACTTTCGGTCTATCTTATGTGTTTTGCGTAATGAAATACTTGGTTAATTACTTTTACTTCATGTCCGATTTTTGATTAAGAAAAATTCAATGCCTTATTTATGCACTTGGCATATATTTCTTTTTTTAAAAAGGTTTTTTTAGGGATTTCAGTACTATTCGACAGAAATTTTTTTTATTCCTTTTTTCCCCTTTTTTCCAGTTTTTTCTTTTTTGTTTCATTTTCTTTTTTTTTTTGTGGTCGTCGTTGTCGTCGTCGTTACCCTCATCGTTCTCATCGTCTTTGTCCTCTTCGTCGCCTTCGTCGTCCTCGTCCTCGTCGTCGTCGTCATCATCGTCGTCGGCGTCCTTGTCGTCGTGGTCGTCTTCGACGTCGACGTCGGCGTCGGCGTCGGCGTCGGCGTCGGCGTCGGCGTCGTCGTCGGCGTCGTCGTTGGCGGTGTCGTCTGCGTCGTCTGCGTCGTCTGCGTCGTCGACGTCGTCGGCGTTGTCGACGTCGTCGGCTTCGCCATTGTCGTTGGCGTTGTCGCACAGTGGCCTAATCAGTTACGTAGCGCGAAAAAAGTCTAAAATAAAAAGATTATCGGACAGTTAAGGAATTGCACGACAAAATAATTTATTTAAACTTTAGTAACATAAAAATTTTAATATAATATGTGTAGAAGGGCTACGAGCCAGATATCAAGTAATAAAATATTTTTAATAATTTTGAAAACATTTTATATAAGACAAGAATTCAAAAGTTACATAGAAAACGCAAACAAAAATTAGACAAAGAATTAAAATATAAACAATAAAATATAACAATTATAAACAGACGTTTCGACCTCGCTTAGGCCATTCTCAATGTTTAAACGTGTAAATTTTTTAAAAAATATGCAATACATATGAATTTTTCTAAAAAAAACTAAAATGCGAGATGGTAGCATTGTAAGAGGGAAAGCCACTGTGAACGGTCGAAAACATAGGGTAACTTTGGGATTTTTTTATAGTTAAATAATAAAGTAAATAAAAAATTGGTTTAAAGGCCTTTAATGTACATATTTAAAAGTATTTTATTTTATTTTTATTTTATTTTTTTGCGTCAAGACGGTGGCGCTGGAGCTCTGCAAATGAGACTGCGTTTTTCTCATAGGCCTCCGGGACTTGCAGCAGAAGTGCCATATACTTTCACTAAGGACAAAAAGCAAAATTTTTTCATAATCTACATTAAATTTGCTAGAGAAGAGTACACACGTATATTTTAAAATATTGATTTTTGTAGAAATGGTGAACATGTAAATACAAAGTTTCATTTTCACTCAAAAAATTCAATAAAAATATTTGGGACGAAACGCCATAATTACGTGATATTCTTCGCAATATATTAGATTGATTTAAAGATTTTAACGAAAATTGGCTCATTGCCCTTATTTCATTATATTAGTTGTTTAATACTTATTGAGCTTTATCATAAATATTTAATACACGCGGGCGAAATCAATGCGTTTAAATTTCAAGTAAATTAAGGGGACGTTATTTCAGATTATTAGAGTTGCGTTTCAAGACCGAAGATAGTTCGGCGCGCAATTTTGGGGGGAATTTTCAGATAGAGTTGCGTTTCAAGACCGAAGATTGTTCGGCGCGCAAGTTGGGGGGGGGGGGGGGGGGGAATACATATATTACTTTGAATAATATATTGCGAAGAATATTACTACGTCGACCCACCATCAGAGGTCTATAGATATTCGCTAAGATTCTCACAAGTGCTTTGATACGCGTATATCTGTATATATAGAATCTCGATTTAATAACTAAAACAGACGCCTAAGGTAGGCTTCCACTACAATGCCTTACTGATGAGTCCAGTAGTGGAAGTTGGGACGAAACGCCATAATTACGTGATATTCTTCGCAATATATTAGATTGATTTAAAGATTTTAACGAAAATTGGCTCATTGCCCTTATTTCATTATATTAGTTGTTCAATAAAAAAATATTAGTAACAAAAAAAGTTTTTAACCGATCGAAAAAATCGTGTATACTTCTCTAGAGAATTTAGTTTAGCAGCTATTGTAAAAATTTCAAGTTGATCGGATAAAATTTGTCAAAGTTATGCTGCAAGCCAATTAGAAAAACATGGTTTCGAGAAAAACGCGTTTAAAGTTTTGAACAACATTATTTCATATTTAACTATAGAAATTTTTTATCTATCTTTACTCTGCGATGCCTGCACCATATGAACTGTTCTTCCATATCGATGTTTTGTTGAATTAAAACTTTCATTATTGTTCTGCGTGAAGTCACCTAAGCAACGATTGAGCGCTTAGATGGCGTTACACCTTGCTTCAAAAAATCAGCTATAAAACCATTAAAAAAATTTTTTTCACGTATTAGACCAATTGAATCTTATTCTAAAGACTCTAAAGTATCATTTAAAACAAAAAAAATTTCTTCGATTTTTTTTGAAAATTTCACAGTGGCTTTCCCCCTTAAGCGATGTTTTTCGTCGCAAAGTAGTGTCGTTGTTGCGAGTGTTATAAAATAATTGTGTAGTTGTTACCAACTTTAATGTAGAGGTGTCAAGTTTTTTAAGTCAATGGATAAACTTAATATACCTCCCAGGTCAAGAACAAATTGAGCTTATACTAGTTGTTAGAAATATATATAAATATATTATAATAATAATAATACCGGTATATACGGACAGTTTCGACTTCACAGAGTCCTCAACAGCCGCAACCGAATTCTTTAAAATTAATTTAGTATATTGCGAAGAATATCACAAGTTGGCGTTTCGTCCCGGCTTCCACTACTGGACTCATCAGTAAGGTAATGTAGTGGGAGCCTACCTTAGACGCCGGCGTAAGTTATTAAATCGAGATTCTATATAAAGCGATATATGCGTATTTCAGCACTTGCGAGAATTTCGCAAATATCGATAGACCTCTGATGGCGAGTCGACGTAGTAATATTCTTCGCAATATTTTTAAATAATATACGTGTTCCCTCTCCCCCTATCTAACGCACCGAACAATCGTCGGTCTTCAAACGCAAATCTATCTGAAAAGTTCCCCCAAAATTGCGCGCCGAACACAGTCGGTCTTGAAACGCAACTCTAATAATTTGAATAAATTTTACAATAATGAAAAACAGAAAGGACTCCGAGACAAAAAATTCGTTAAAGTATACAATTGTTTGTAAATAAAAATTATCATTTGTTTAAAATTACGTAGTCTAATTAGAAAAACGGGAAATAGACAACAGACACGTTGTGACCTCTATTATTATCAATGTTACAAAAATCGCAAGTTATTAACAAATGTTCGAAATTATAGAATTATAAAATTATATAAAAAAATATAAGAAATATGTATAAATGGGTGTGCAATCTCACTCGCCTAGTTGATGTCGTATTCATTTCGGCAAATCAGTAAGAATCCAAAAACAACGTAATTCGTCTAGTTATAAGTGTAGTTTGTGAAAGCGTGTAATAATTGTTTCTTATAAAACTGTATCGATGTACGAATTATAAAATTCGTAATATCATAATGATTGAATATTTATTTCAGTCACTGTGCATAAATCAATTCATCTAAAATTTTACGCGGGATCCATTCGAGCTGCACAAAATTATAATATTTCATCCACATGGCAAAGAACGAGTTTAAATTCTCATCAAATATAAATTAAGTAGAATGATTAATATAGCAATGTTACGATGTGGTACTGTAAAAAAAACGTGCTAAATCAGTTAGGAAGATCGATGTTCGGGTTCAAACTGGTGTTGCACACTCACGTTTCTTGGACGAGATCCAAATATAAATTCGTATGGACGGCTACGTGAAACTGTATAACGTTCATTTATTGACTAAACGCCGAGAATTGAACGGAATCGTCAATCGACCACAGTCTATCGCGATCATGTATCATACACGCATAATATCCAGTAAAATATTTTATTCTCAAGATTTCATGATATCATAAATCAACCCGAGGCATAAACAAGGTGTGACGTAAACTGATCAGGTAGTCAATAACCTCACGACCCGTTCATTTATAGCTCGTCCTGAGCTATATCAACCTTGAGCCGATTTCCGATCATTCAGCATTATCTCCTTAACTCATTCACGATATGTTTGCATACGCCGATCTCAATTATGCAATTGTCGACTAATATACCTTTAATCGGATTGTGGTTGTTAAGTCATATCAACCGCCATTTACGAGAGATTTAGCAAGAATATTTGATTTCCTAAATAAGGAGTAGAGAATTTATTGAGAATTTACGTCTGCATTTTACAAAACGAAATAGATGCTTCAAAAGACAAAGAGATAACATTTTGCTTCTTTTTTTTTTATGGAACAGTAAACTGTGTCATCCAAGATTTGAACTAACATTATCATAGTACAATATTGTTGAAAGAAACATTAAACCTTAGAGAGCTTACGAAAAGGACGATAAACGCTTGGAAACGGATTATACAAACAGCAACGTGACAAACGGTAGGAATGTCACGCGAGTAGCTAATGATATACGTAGCTAATGATGTACGCGTGTATCATTAAACTATTAAAGCATGCCATTCGTTTATTACAAAGGCGTTGCAAATTGCTTCTCCATCTGCGACGAAGTCTCTCCCTCTCCCTCCCCCTCCCTCTCCCTCCCCCCCTCTCTCTCTCTCTCTCTCTCTACTGTATACTTAAGAAGAACATCCATCTAGGAGGATTTACCACCTCATGTTTAAGCATTGCGTCTAAGTCACTACGTGCGAATTAAATTACTGATAATGAGTGATTCTTACGTAGTAAGAATTCTTACTACGTAAGAATCACTCATTATCAGTATAGCAAAAGAAAAAAGCAGAGATAGAAAAAAAAAGAGAGAGAAAAAGGAGAAAAAGATGCAAGATTATATAATTGAACATGATACTTAAAAGTTTCAGATAAACCAAAAAATTGTATACTGTATTAAATAAAGTCATTGTTATGGTTAGTCGAATCGTGTAGTTCTGAATTTTTTGACCCCGTTCATTTCTTATTAATTTTTGATTTCTTAAATTTGTGACTAATTCTTTTTAATAAAATAATTGGGAATATAAATTAAAAAACTGGACTCCTTATAATTAAATATAACAATAATAATTTAGGCCAATGGTACAATATAAATAAATCCTAGCTTCGTAAGACATATACATCTTCAGAAATAACGTCATCCCTCAACCATATTCAAATTGACAATCGATTGACGTATCACACCTGGCCTCTCTCGCACATTTATTCACTTGCAGTATTACTTCCGTGGTGACATTTCCAGGTCCGCCATCAGTTTTTGCCAGAGTACCGAATACAACCGAAAATTGAGAGGTCGAAAATAATACATAACACTTGATACGCGATAAAAAAAAAATGGTAAACATCCTCTTGGTAAACATCACCTTCGATATCTTGATAAAGATATATTACTCGTAATTCTGTGTCTTGTAATATATGTATAATTTTACAATCTAATTGTAATTAAAATTGTATTATTTACACATTACAAGTAAATCTACACGACAGTTAATAATATGAATAACAAACATCCAATTAAATATAATTTTTAATTCGATTAATTTAAAAAACTAAATTATCGAATTTTTCCTGATTTAATTTTAAATAGAAACATCAGGGAAGAGAGAGAGAGAGCAAGGCAAGTTCAATTAAATTTGTACACGTATAAAAGGCTTTTCCAACTTTGTAACTATGTAACTTGGAAAGTGGATGTAACTTGGAAATCACGAACTTCCCCCCTTTCCATGTCCTTTCAATTATTCTTGGTAGGTTACTTTTCCTACGTAAAAAGAATATTGAAATCCATCTGTGCGACAACGCCCATCCGCGCTCATGATCGAGAACTTCTCCGATACGAGACGCCGCGTTAACATTAGCAGGAGTTACATGATCGATAACGAGTCAACAGTGTTGTCGTGACGCCCTTCAATCAAATGCTCGGGGATGCTGTTCTCAACGACCGTCATGCTGTCAGCTAAATTAGGAAGGTAATATCGGTCATACATCGCGTGTACGATGTGTGATGGATCGAAAAGGGGTAGTCTGGCTACTTTTCGATTTCTCACGCTCGCGCACTTTGGTATAGCAGTGAATTCTCACGCGCTCAACCGCGAGCGCACTCGATTCATTGATTTTGAGACGGGAAGATGCGCGCCACGGAGGAGGAGAGAGAGGGGAAGGTCGACAAGAGCGGCGAAAGATGGGGGGGGGGAGGGGAAGGGATGAAGAACGCCGGGACAGACGACGCCAGCACTTTTGGTACACGCAGACACGATAGCGAAGGCCAGACTGCGCCACCCTACTGGAATCGATACGTCAATCGCCCCCGAGGATGGGAAAGGCGGCAGAACGAATGCAAGAGTGAAAGATGAAAAAGAAAACAGAGAAAGGCGCAGACAGAGACAGAGAGAAATGATGGCAGGGGGAGAAACGGAGAAACGCGAGGTCGGGACGAACGGAACATCTCCGCGCAAGAGTCATACACATACAGGAATAAATTTCAAATAGTTTTAGCGGAAATTCCACCATGAAATGTCCAAACCTTCAGGGGGAGGGGGGAGGGGGGGAAACTAATTATAACCGTAAAAACATTAAATTTTTTGTACTTTTAATTTAAATTTCTGTTGAAGATGGCTAAAATGTCTAGCCGAAACGTCCAGGCGTCTATATATTAATATGTACGTAATCTTTCTTATTAAACATTTTTAAAAAAAGATATTAATGCGCATTTTCTTACCGCGCTGACTCCTACTAAGCCTTTTTGAATTGTATATATTATTTTATTATAATAAGGAGCCTTTTAATTATTGTATTAAATTTTTTGCATAAAATGTTAATTTAACATTGTAAGAATACGTCCTCAACGTTTTAAAACGTAATTCGTAGCCGTATATACTCCAGAATATCAAGAGTGGTATATAAATCACGCGGGAGGGTGTATAAAAAATCACGAGGGCTCAGTCAGAAAAATGGAGATCGATGCGATTGGAGAAGATCAAAAGAGTTTTCAAGATCAAAAGAAAAATACGTGAAATATGATAATTACATTGGAGACGAAGACCCCAAAGCTTTCAAGGACATTCTAGGTTATAAGAATCCTTACGGTGATGAATTTCGAGTTGTAAAAAGCGAGTGCAATCGCCACGTGGAGAAGAGAATGGGCACTCGGCTCCGAAATATAAAAAAAAAAAAAAACCTCGGTGATGAGGGCAAACTAACGTTTAATTTAAAAAAGTTCAATTTAAAAGAGGGAAATGAAAAAAGGTATTATGGCCAGTTATTACCATTCGATCTCTACGGATGAGAAGTCACAACACGCCCTAGAAGCCTACTGCCCGCCCGGCAAAGACAGCTGGCGTATAAGGAGGGGAAAGCTATTTGAACGAATTTGGATCTCTTCGAGCACCCTCCTTTCACTCGATTCAACAGCCGCAAAACACGTTCTTCCAATTCATGAAGATTTATCTAAGAAGGAATCGCTTCAGAAACGCTTGGGCGTCCGCAGAACGCAAACGAAAGTCTCAATTTTACGATTTGGCGTTTAGTTCGTAAGCATCTTAATTCTCTGGGCTAAAAATACTTGAAATCCTACATCGCTGCCTGGAGTCTTTGATGAAAGATATTCTTCCAGTCTACATATTTACGAAGTTTCAACGAAATTTTTGTAAATCTCAAGAAAACTAATTTAAACGTACAATATTTAAAACGTTATCGCTCGAAGAAAATTCAAATATTTAAGCAAAAATATAGAGTTAATTTTCAATGTAATATGCGTTATCGAAAAGTTACTTTCTGATGATTTAACGGTAATTTTAAAAACCGTCTTAAGTTTTTGGAGTTAAAATTGCTTCCTAAATTTATAAATACATTTATTGGAACGTGAAAAGAGAACTTATCAAGACGATTCTTCTTTTTCATTTCAAGTATGTTTTTTCTTTTATACTGAAGCAAACTCTGGCGTGTATTTTGAAAAGCGATCTTAATCGATCGTCTCGACCTATCTGTGAAGAAACTACGAGAACGGAGTAAAAATTGGCAGGATACGAGTATACGTTCGTTCGGAAAAATGCAGCAATGTACCAGTTTCCTCGGGCAAGCTGACCGAGATAACGCAAAACAGATAATAAATTTCAAAAATGTCAGTTGCTTGCAAACGCTTTTCGACATGATATAATAAACATGAAGAGGAATATGTAGGACACGCGCCAGATACACATTCTCTTTCAGTTATAAAGACCCTTTATCGAAGATCATCTCGTTCTTTGAGAAAATTCAATCGAAAGCTATCACCCTCCTCGAATCGTCCTAGATTTTAGCTCTCGTACGACAATCGCGACCGTAGAAAGGATAGCACGTTTTCGTTGCGATTGAATTCGTCTGAACAAATTTGGCCATTTCTGTTACATTTTAAAAGCAAACTTTTCTTGCTGTATCCGCTTCGCTAGATAACACTACGTGCTGAAATTAAATCATGTATACAAGACTATTTAGACCGTACACTCTTTTAATTCATTTTTACGGTGAATCTTGACAAGTCTCCTGTTTTGAATAACGTGCATGAAAATTTAAACTTTGCGATCTGTACAATTCTTATTTAAAGAAGGAAACTCTCGAAGTACACAAAATAAAAGACCCCAGTAGGCCTATTCTGTAATTTTTTAACGACAATTTTACTAGATAGGGATATCGTTGCGATACCAAACTAAAAGTTAAAAAGTAGTCGTTAAAAGTTACAGAATAGGCCTACAGAGGAGAATAAAAAGTGTGTATTGATTTATCACAACGGATATTAAACTTCGCCGAACTCTCGTGTACCAGATCGATGTACAAATAATTAATAAAATTAAAACGGAAAGAAGATGAATGGGGAAAACGAACGTCCTACGATAAAAAGTTAATGAGGCAAAGATAAAGTAAAGATAGGTTAATAGAAAAAGATTACATAGAACTTCCATTACCCAAACTAGTGGAGAGGTGCCAATGTTGGAATAAATACTTCGATAAAATATAACAGCGATAATATCGCTTTCCCGTCAACAAGCTGCGTTCAATCATTTCCTTAAAGAGGTAATGGAGTTTTAAAATCATTTAGAAAATCAATTTACAAGACAACACAATTTATATATGTTCTACGTCAAATAAATTTCATTCATAAACTGCGCCCATAAATATTATTAAAAGAAAATTAAGATGTCTATCGCCCGGAATTACTTTAATCAAGACAGAGATGGCAATCTTCGGTCCGTCGCTGTACAAAAACGATAAGCTGTGCCTTAAGTAAATTCAAAGATTCAAGTGACACCTAGTTTAATTTATGATTATCGATAACAAGCGCTTCAACACCGATCTTCCTTTGAACGTTTTCGAACGCCACGCTCGACAATAAAGGATATGCCTACGAATGCTCGAGTTTCGTTTCGCATTAGACGACTCATCGATTATCGGAGAACAATCGGAGGTCTGGCGCCATTATCCGAAATTCTTTTACGGTCCAGAATACACGTCCATAAATTACATCGGGCAATTTACGATCGAGTCTAGCTGTCTCGTAAGTAACGCTTGCATTTATGTTTCTAGAAACGCCACTTAGAATCATGGTACTCTCCGTTACACGAGCTCGATGCAAACATTTTATTTCTGAGCTGCGATGCGCGTAATTCAAGTCGGGATTGAGAATACGTATCTTTGGGGGAAAAAAAAATGTTTTCCTACAAAAATTTAACGATACGATGTAAACGTTAATAAATGTAACATTATTCTCGTTTACATATTGCTTCTGAACAGAATTATATTTAATCAGACAAGTTGTTTTATTTCATTTTAATTAAAGGTCTATTTAAAAAATCTATTTTAATTACAAATTGATTTTATTACGATTTAGATCATATAACTGCTATTTGAAACGTTTTCCCGTACCTTCAATATTATTAAAAATATTTGTATCATTTATTCGTTTAAAATTGTTTATGTGTATAAAATAAATAAATTTACAATTAAATAATAAATTTATATATTGCTGGAGGTAATATAACAAATAAAAACTCAACATTTCTCAGATAATTACAATATGAATTTACAAATATCAATAAAGTTGATTGGACAATAAATATTATTTTATCGATGTATTATTATTGCCGACGTATTTTATCTTACATAACGTATATTCTATAATCAGCCTAATAGTTCACAATCAATATCAAATATTGATACTGATTATATTAACTGCAACGTTTTTAATCTTTAATTCGACGCAGAAATACAATTTAATCACCGACAAATTTCAGCCAAGACAGTTCAAGAAGGAAGCAAAGAAATTTTGAAAAAAATTGCATTTGATTACAATGCTAAAAAATAGACCCGTTTATGCTGCATCGTAATCGATCGATGTTCCACAAGTACGAACGATAAAACGCGATCCCAAAACTGAATATCGCTTGGCGTTATTCCGTCATGTAAAAGCTTTGTGTCCGCGATAATTATCACCTCTATAACAGGCGAGCCACGAATGCATTATTATCGCCGCAAATTCACATCCGCGCGATATAATCGAGAGTGTATATTGCGAAACTGCGCTGTTTTACCTATATGCTTCGTTTCACAGTGAAAAAACATAGCACTGTATGTTATGCACATTTTAAGATATAAACAAAAGGAACAAAGAAAGGCAAAGCTTTCTGTTTCCGTTCCTTTTTGCGCGCAAATTACATAGGAAAATCGCCCTCACGCGAGCTTTCATCCTCGCTTTGCTTTCATCCGTACTTTCGTTGAGAAGAGGGTGTTTTTCCTCTCGTAATGAATAAAAATGCCCCGCTGTTATGTTCTTTATAATCCTTAAGCGCGAACAAAGAACCGAAAAAAAAAAAAAAACGTTCTTAGATTGTGTACCGTGATACCAAATTAAAACTAAACCTAACGTGCGAGACGAGGTGTTCCTTTTCATAAAAGATCTTAATCAAAAGTTAAGTTAATTTAACCTCGATTTTTTTCCCGATAAAAATCTAAGCGCTATATATAATTTCAGAATTATTAACAATTGAAGATATACATTAAGCTGAAGGAAAACAGTTAAGAAAAAGTTGTAAAATTTCAGATCAAATCTGTATAGTATTTGTCTTAAATTTTCTATAAGTCGCGAACTATGACATTAAAGTATCAAAATATACTTCTGTAAGTTAAAGATTTATAACATCTATTTTTCGAAGCTACCACAACTTTCAAAGATTTATAGTTCCCCAAAGTCTTAAAATCTCTTTTTCTTTTGCCTCTCGTTCTCTTTCGTACAACATGGACTATTACTCGCACCAGAAGCGCAACCGATTGTGTCATGACGCGTAGCCACTTTCGCATCGTTGGTCGCAATGGGCACATTAAACTGTTACCATAGTAGCAGGAATTTTATTGCCAGAAAAGTCGTAATGTTGGTCATCAATGGGGAGTTCCTTCTGCACGACAACGTGAGAAAATCAGAACTATGCTAAACTGTACGAACAAACAGATAGACAGAGATCTTTATTAATCGTTTAATATATCATATATGTGCCGTAGAAAGAATTATAAATTATCTTCACAAAGATCAAAACAGTTAATTTAATATTCCAATCTATTAATTGTCAAATTATATTGATTCAACGGATAATAATAATTTCTCTACTTTATTTTCAATACTAACGCTCTATTAAGATACCAGCTAACAAAAACAGCTAATGCATTATTAATTTTATGTTGTATATTTTAACAAATGTATATATTTTAATATATGCTTCATGTATGCAATTATTCTTTAAATGTGTTTTGTATTGCACGGGATATAAAATATGAATAAAATTCTACCACGTATTTTGTAATGCGAATTATACAATTTCGACAGAACCGTTCAAAGCGGGTATTGTGAAAGGCACAGTGACTTATGCTACCTGCTCGTTCGGCTACCGTCGCACGAATGACGTTTTGTATAAGCATTAGGATCTGTCATCTGCCGCGATGAGCCCCAAGCCCCAAGGCCATAACATTAACAAAGCGCCACTCCATAGTCTACAACTTCGTTATTATTCCGAAATACATATGTAATTTGCTGCGGAAAATGAGGTAGCTAAATATTTCATCTTCTACAATAGAACGACAGAATAAAATCAAGCAGTTTTCTTTTCTTAAATTAATTTCGACAAATCATAAAGTAACGTTTATCTGAAGGGCAAAATATATAAAGGTTTTCCTTAATTCATTAATTTATAAAATATATATTATAGTACATAGATAGAAAAATATACTTTTTAGATAGAAAAGGTATTTAATCAATTAATTTATTTTGTTGTCATTTCGTTTTCGGTAAATTTTTACATTATTACAGAAGTAAACAATAATCAATAACGATAAAAGAGCGAAGAGTCAAATTAAAATTAACTAAAAATAAAATAAAACTGTTGACATATTTAATTCTAAAATGAGACTACAATAGTATATTAAATTACGGTTTCTCTCTCTCTCTCTCTCTCTCTCCCCCTCCCCCTCCCTCCCCTCTCTCTCTCTCTCTCTCTGTGTTTTGATCATAAAAAATCGACAGTTTTGTTATTTAAATTATTTCAAATGTCCGTTCTTATTTATTATATTTTTAAAAACCGAAAAAGCGCGTGCGCTGTTTCTAAATACTTAAATTAAACGCTAATTCCTCGTGACGTGAGTCAACGTGTTAGAAGATCAAACAGTACAGCACCATCATACAATATACGTCAGACGTTCACGCTAGTGCGAGATGGAATGTCAGACCCCTTACCAGCGAAAGTAATTTCCTTTCTTAATTAATTTCTTTGTACAGTCTAAACGTATTCTCCTCCTACAATTTCCCCTCTTGCCTACCATTGACAAAAAAATATTATAAACAAGACGAATGTTATGTGTATACTGCATAACAACTAAAATACATATAAAAACAATTTAAATCAAGAAACATTTAAATAAAAATCTCATTATTAAGAAAGAGATCTTAAAAATTTTCAGTATTAATTTCTCACAATAAAAAAATCTCATTCAACATTATTAAGATCAATCTAAGATGCATCAAAAATCGTTAAATTATTAGTCAATTTAATTCGTGATATTACTGCGATCGTTCAGTAGCGTTGGGTTTTGAGAAAATTCGACGCGCAATTAAAACTCTACATACGTAGTACATAAATTCACACGCAATTATATAGAAGCACCCGAAATCCGGCTTGACCGTTACGACGTGTTTTCATCGGTTTCCATTGGTATACTGAAAATAAAACCTCGCAAATTAAAATTTTATCATTCGTAAAATTCACACATCTCAAATAACCGGGATGATGGGACGTTTACGAAAGCTCATTTTTGCTGGGGGAACATTGTTCTCGACATTTAATGGACATAAAACGAGATTACACGAAATTACAGTTAAAAATTCATCAGCGCGGTTCGATTTGAAATATTACAGAATGTATTTCCAATTTGATACGAATGCATTATTTGTATCAAACGTTCGACATGATTACGGTCCATATGCGGTAGGAAGCAATTTGTAAACGTAACGACAAGCTCAGTTATGATGTTTGTGCAGTTCTTGTGAATACGAGTAAGCTCGTCCTCAACTGACGCAGACCCAGTAATGGCATTCCACATTACGAATCTTCGAATCTCTAATTTAAATGGCATTAGTTTGGCTCGGTCTTGGCAAACTCTGATAAGGCTAAGCTTCTATCATTTTCACCTGAAGCAATTAGAAATTTTCACTATGTTATTACCTACTGGATTATTAAATATCATTGAGATCAAACATCTGTGCTTTCGCAAACTTAGGATAACTGACGTAATTTATGTCGTGAAATAACGAAGCGACGGCAAAACCGAAAGACGCGACGGATAAGCCCCACCTAATGATTTTGTCAAAGAGTAAAGCCCGTACTTAAGCCGGCGGCACACGATGCTTGTTTTCTTATTGAATTACTAATCAGATTAAATTCCTGCCACCGTATTGGCTGCGATATTGATACTGTACCGCAGCCAATACGATGCAGATACATTTTAATCCAGCCAGGAATCCAGCGGGAAAATAAGCATTTTGCGCCGCTGACTTTATAAACAGCTGTCTATCTAATAAAAAGCAGACAATTCTGCACACAATACCTGACGCCGCGCCGGTGTGTTTGTGCGATCATTTTTCCTTTTCTCTTTCCTTTCCCGTGAAGAGAAACGAACTTTATAATTACGTGCGATGCAAATATGTATTTACAGTATAATGAAAGATAATAATAATTAATAATAAAGATAATAATATTTACAGTATAACTGCGTGCTGTGTTTTCAGCGCTTCGCTCACACACACGATATGTATCCTTACAGCAACAAAACATTCGAAGAGCCACACGCTGAGTCGCACCCCTGAAATTCGCGAATTCGTAACGGTATTATAATGTATTGACTGATCGTAACTGAGTATTATATAATATATAGTTTGATAAACAATTAACATATATGTCAGACAACGGTACCGATCAACTTTTCCTTACAAATCAACCCAGGCATATTGAATGCCTATAGGGATGCTTTTATTTCTCTATAACGATTTTCGATAGTATACGATGATTTCCTGCAATAAATTACATACAACATCGACGTACTCTGGAACGACCGCCGTGACAGAACGGGATTCGTCACTGAGTTCTAATCGATCGCGCTTGAAGCTCGCGTGCCATTCATAAAACAGTCCTTTTAGTAGGGGAGGCCGAGAGGCTAAATGTGCAGATTTGCTCGAGCGTCGTGTGGACCTATTGGATTGTGAAGATTAGATGCTAAAAAGAAAAAAAGATTATATGTTGTATGCCGTTTCAGTGGTGGGGGGAGCGTGTACAGGCTTTCAAAAAAACACAGTGACAATGAAATACTCGAGCGTGTCAGATATTAATAGTGTAAGCGACCCATGTGTTTCTGATAACGGATAAATATTAATCTGACGGTTTACGTGGTGAGGTTAGCTGTAGGAAGGGGTCAAAAAAAGGGGAGAAAAAAAAAAAATTTCCTCGAGCGCGTCAGATTTTTGAAATGTACACTTTTCTACATGTAATTAACACACCATACCTTTTAATCTGACGCGCTCGAGTTTCCGAACGATCGATTTTTTTTATTTACTAATCCCCTGCACCCCCGGCTCTATATAGAGGTTTAATATTTGGTGGGGGTACTTATGTTATTCTGACGCGCTCGAGTAAATCCCAAAATCCCCGCTTGGCCTCCGCTACTATTTGAGATAGTGTTTCAAATGCCGAACGGAGACTCTCGACACATCGCAGCGGAGTTAGCGACTTTTTTTAAAATCGTAGAAAATCATCGCGCAAAAATATTCTCGTAATAAACGCATTTTCCTCGAAAAGTATATCAACTTTGAATGTCTCACGACTGAACGAATGAATACTTTGCTGATGCGTCAAATGCAGAAGGGTCATTAAAACACGAAATAAAGTTAGCATATTAATAGTTTGGATGTGACACGACGTTTAATGCCATTTTGCCGAAACTTTCAGAGCAATCTACGTACATAATTGCGTACCATTACTATTATATCTAACTTTGTACTAGCGCTTCTTGAATTTAGATGATGTATTCACATAAACGGTCTTGTCTTCAATCTTATCATTTTTTCGTAAACATTATCAAACGCTTTAAGTCGAATCTCGTAACAATTTCTATTTTGCAAAAACAGATTTGAAAACAACGTTTGAGCGAAAGCGCGAGCGCTATCGGCTGCTGATCAATAGGTGCGTTCCGAGTTACGCATGAAGAACGTAGACTGCATAAAAAGTTCGATTTAACTAATGCGTGCATTAGAAGCGCTTTGGTAGTGCCGAGAATTCCTTAAGACCCTTAAGTTATACTCTATCCATAGTGTATTCTTAACACTCCTCTCATTGTTATTATTTTTTATTTATTTTATTATTATTTATTATTATTGATTTATTAATTAATCAATTATTCTGTATATCACTTAGAGATATGTCTTCAACTTTATTTTCACTGTCGCTAGATTTGGAACTATCTCATCGGAACTTTCATAACTTTTCTTTAAAAGTATTAACGAAGAAATTACAATTACTGGAAATCGTTTATTCACATCTTGTACAGTGTCCATCTTGAACTCGCACAGGAAATCGTTCCGATCAATATAATTAAAGAGCGCTTCATAAGCATTGATTGAACAGAACGATTTCAAAGTGTTACACGCATTAGCAATGCAGTCTATGTGTTTCATACGCAACTAGGAACGCACTCAACATGCTCTGAGATTCTCATAATTAACAGAGTGGCGCCCCTTCATGGAGCCTACCCTACACCCTATATATACCCCCATAATCTATCATGATAATTCAGAATGATGAATTGCAGATCGCTACAAGGGGCTGCGCGGAATGAAAGGAACAGGAAACAGGGGACAGAGAATAAGAATTTCAACCGATCAGAAATCATGTACTGCGGAATACACACTGTTTATTCCATAATATTTCTGACAGGTTGAAATTGTTATTCTGTTTTATATTCCCTCTGTTCCTTTCAGACTGATGCCTAACTTACCGGCCTGATTTATCCAAAGTCAATAACTCAATATGCTGAAAACGTGTACACTTCGGAAAAGTATACCATATATATCGGGAAAAACACATTTTCAATTAAAAATATGTCACTGCGTGATATAATACATTCTGCTATATTTACTCGAAATATTTTACTATTATGTATTGTAATTATTTTGATAATATTTCTTTAAACTATTATAAATAATATACATTGTTATTATTGAAAGAAATTTGATGTATTTTTATTAATTTGGTATAAAGATTAGCAAATTGAAAAAATATTGCGTATACACAATTACTAAATTTTATATTGATTATTTAATGATAAATAGTCTCGATAACTTTTTCTCTAATAAAAAAATAATTACAAGATGCAACTTTAAATAAAATCATTTAAAAAATATGCTTTACACCAGATATATTCATTTATTTTTCAAAAAATTTAAATTACTGTTATTATTAATACACAAAAATTAATAAAAAAGTTTAAAAGTTTAATTAATTCATAAAATGGTGAACAATAGTGAAGTTCAATCGCATAGAACTGATATAAAGAGATAAGGGCAATGAGCCAATAATTTCGTTAAAATCTTTTAAATTAATCTAATATATATTGCGAAGAATATCACGTAATTATGGCGTTTCGTTCCAACTTCCACTACTGGACTCATCAGTAAGGCATTGTGGTGGAAGCCTACCTTAAGCCCATGACACATAGAAAAACGTAAGGCCGTAAACGTAATCAGTAAGCGAATTGACCAATCACAGTTGAGAACGTAAGCGGCGGCTGCTTACGTTCTCAACAATCTCAACTGTGATTGGTCAATTCGCTTACTGATTACGTTTACGGCCTTACGTTTTTCTATGTGTCGTGGGCTTTAGACGCCTGTTAAATTATATTAAATAGAGATTCTATGTATACAGATATACGCGTATCAAAGCACTTGCGAGAATCTTAGCGAATATCTATAGACCTCTGATGGTGGGTCGACGTAGTAATATTCTTCACAATATTTATTTTAAAGTAATATATGTAAATTCCCCTCCCACTTTTTTCCCCCCCCCAACTTGCGCGCCGAACAATCGTCGGTCTTGAAACGCAACTCTATCTGAAAATTCCCCCCAAATTACAAACATTTTAATCGCATAGACCATAAAAGAAATTGCAAAAACGCTTATTATGATTATCGAGACCAGGGCGATACCGAGACGAGATGAAAATTTCGAGACTATGTCTGCGTACAATGGAGGAACAGATATTAGATATTAAAATATTAACCTAGAATCGTGTATTTTGGTGTATCTGGTATCTGATAGGTTAATATTTTAATATCTAATAACTGTTCCTCCATTGTGCGCAGCCCTAAATCGAGACCGAGACGAGATTTGAGTTAGTCTGGCCTCGTCTCAGCGAGACCAAATCACAAATACAACGAATTGTACAACGAAACAAATGACAAAAATATTGAAAAACATGTTAATCTATATTAAATCTATAATATATTAAAATACACATATTGTTTCTTTCACAATATAAACACACATTCCGAGGTGAATTTATAAATATTTAATAGATTAATAATTAAATTTCTCAATTAAGTTCTATATGAAACAAATTAAACTCTATTAATAAGGGCTAGTAGAGCCACGCTAAATTGTATTGTGCTATTTAATATTTATTCCTATAAAACTGTCTATAGTTTCGATTACATTTAGAGAACCCAAAATGTATAGAACGTTTTGTGTTCTTTATTAAGCTATTTGTAAATATATCTTCCATAACAATTTTGTTGTGAATATGTATTAATTTTTTATTGAAGTTATTAATTATTAAATTATTAATTTATATATTAAAATTAAAATTAAAAAATTTTGTGCATGCATGTAAGTTAAAATGAAGATTAGAATTAGGAGAAGCCTTTCTTTATTGTTTATTACATTTAATTTTTATCTTTGATACTGTCAACCTCAGAATAAAGCATCTATTAAAAAACCGCAAAGATCCCGTTCGTACACGGATTGATAATAATAATAATGCATGCCCATCTTGGCTTACGGTGTCTTTCATTCCGATCCACGCGGAGAAATTTAAGAGAAATTTAATAGGAAGGTTGTCAGAGTTTCTTTTCGTAGTCCGAATAAAATGAAAAAATACATTAAGGTGCAAAAGGACTCACGTCTCCACACATCTAAAAATAACGTCGTTTATAAAATTCAATGTAACGATTGCGATGCTTCATATGTGGGGCAAACCAGTAGACAGTTAAAAACAAGAATCAACGAACATCGTAATCATATAAATCATAATAGTTCTACCAGATCGGTAATAACTGATCATAGATTGAAGTATAATCATGACTTTCGGTGGGACGATGTCAAAATTCTTGATGAGGAACCTTGTTATAGGAAATGATTGGTCTCAGAAATGTTAAATCGAGGGGGTAATCATTTAATGTAATCGTGGGACGGAATCCCTGAAATCATTATCAAATTTATAAAAAATTTCGATATATAATCCGACAATTACAAGAAATAATTGTGTAATATTAGATAAAATCGTTTATTTTACCAAATGACCGCATATATAGTGAGGAAAAATTATTTGTCATCAAATAAAATTATATAAAATTAAATGAAATCATGTAATCTGTGGGACAATATTTCAGATAGTGGTTATCCCCTCGTGTTAAATATTAAAAAACAGAAACTTAGCTTAAACTTACAAACCGACACGGAAGGCCTTCATGAAGCATATATACCTATTGTAAACAAAATTTGATCTTTCTATATCAGTTGTTGCCGTTCGTTATTTAGTGGGAATTGGTCCGTTGGAGATGTTTGACGTTTTCCATGTATAATTTTATCTCAAGATGTACGTCGACAGTTTTTTGGAATATTTCTGACATAAGTTTTTCAAGAAAATTTTTTTTACTAATTTCTTATTGTGTGACTTCTATCATTATGACTATTTCTGTAAATATATTGATACACGGACCAACTAATATTTTCACGTATAGATTTGTAAATCTTTTGGTATGTTTGCGCATCGTTAATTTATTATTCTTAGATTTTAAAATTACAATCCTTTAATTAATATATGTTCATTCAATTGTTTTTCAGTTATATATTTAACTACGCACAAGATTTACTTATGTATTGATGTTTTTCCATAATTTTGTATATTTCAACGTCAAGTGTTCCATCTGAAGAGAACCAGATTTGGTGGTCGAAACTAGTTATGTAATTAACACCTGTTATTTAATGTTATATTTAGGTTAATTTTATAAGTCCATTAATTTAGAATATATGTATTAATTTGTTGTTAATTTTCTTTTCTTTTGACTCTTACAATGCCATTTTCATGTTTATTTTGTTTTTACATTTAATTTATATTACTTTTATTTTATTTTTATGCATATTGAATATTAATAAAAATATATATACATATTTACGTAACTTTATCAATTTATAAAATTTTTAGTTCACAGCTTCATAAGCTTATAACATCTTTCATACCTTTATATATATTTACATGAAGAATTATCTCTTGCATATTTATATTTACAAATTTGCTTTACCATGCAATCTTTATATTCTGTTGCATTGCAATTTCTGCAATTTTATAACACAATTCTGTTAGCCTATCAAATCCGAACGATAATTCAATAAAAATTCCCAATATTCAATATGGGAAAATTCCCACAATAATTTTTAACATGATCATAGGCATTTATATTATAATACACTATAAATTAATGATCATTAAAAGTAAATCTTCATAAAATCAATAAGCTACATACTTAAAAAAAAACGTCTAAATGCAAACTTTTGAAATTCGGTGATCATTTTTTCCGATACTATTAGAAATTTTTTCTTGGTACACGTAATAATCTACTATTGCAAAAACTTTTTCTCCTATTTTTCTGACACATATATTTTCCATCAGAGATTAAAAACTATAATTATAGCTCGAATTATAGCTATGATATCGGTCTTAAAATTTTCATACCGATACCTTCTATATAATCCAGAATAATAAATTGACTAAAATTCTTTATATCACTATTATGACCTTTAACTGATTAAATCACTGCTAATTACTAGTATATTTTTAAATCATAAAATCCTAAAATTCAATAATTCTTCTTTTGAGAGAGATCTCGGTGTCATGCCATTTTTCATTCGTCAGAATCGCGCAAATATTTTCCCATTACGAGAAGAGACGTTCTTCAAACTGTTACAATATCTCAAGGATCGAGATGTTTCCCAAAGAGCCACCGGCTGTGTCCTAATTTACGACGGAGTGTTTACGTCGAATCGCCCTACATCCTTAGAGCCGCATAACTCCTGATACTTGAAAACTTGACTGACGATGACATTAACGGTCTTCCTAATACCGCAGTTGGGTTATATTGCAGTAGCTGTCAAGATCTGACCATAACCGCCGCGTGAACACAAATTCAGGTAGTAAAGTAACGTGACGCTACGTCATAACTGTGCCATAAAGATGTTTGGAAAACATTCGCAGTTTTTCACTGCATTACGTCCGTAACGAAGTGTCATCCAATATCGGGATCGTAGCCGCAATTTAGCGATATTTAAATGAAAAGTCAATGCTTCAATATTTACTCAGCACATCGCATGAAATAGTATGAGATAATTATGTGAAATTATGCAAGAAAATATATTTTTAAATAAAGACAAATGAAAGAACTTTAATCTATACCCACGGCATAACGTTTTACCAACATTATAGGTATCTAAAAATTTAGCTAAATACAGATCTAAAAATAATTTTATTGAACTAATAATGATGGAGGATTCAAATTGTTAAAGTATCAGCATATTTTACAACATTGCTCATCATGTTTAAGTTTCCTACATAATTATCTTGATGGTACAAAAAAATTATTTTTAGATCTGTCTCTAGCTAAATTTTTAAATACTTCAGTAAAATCGTTTGTTATTCCATGACATCTATTTTATTATTATGCTCATCATTTACATTTTTTTTCAATAATAATAAATTTAATACAGCGCTACTACAGTGTCTTTTTTTTTAAAATGTGTCTTTTATCTAAAATATTAATATCTTACACTTTACTCAAGAATGACTCCTCTGGGTAACTCTCTTTTAGTCTGAACTCTAAACAATAGAAGAAAAGTGGGGTCTTTGGAAAGTGAGATACCTCGAGAGACTTAACTTTATCGTAACATTTTTACGATCTCTATTATGGCGAAGTTGAATATAGCCCATACGGTTCTGAAATACATTAAGGTCCTCGTGGATGTGCCTCCATGTTCAACATCTCTACTTACAAAGCAACGCCAGGTAACCGTAGCTCACACAGTAATAAGAACCCGTATGCATGTGTACCTAAGGGTCTCCTAGGTGCCATCAGGACCTTTTCAAAGACTTTTAGTAAAATCTAAAGTCCTCATGCATGCGATCGTAATAACAAGACAAGATCTTTCATGTATCGGCGATAATAATGATATTTCGATTGAAAAAATAAAGCCAATTCTGTAGTTCAATGAAAGCATTCAAAATACTTGGTGAAAAGAGAATATTAAGCAATAAGAACTGTCTATTATTAACAATACAGTTTCTCTATTATTTATAATTCCCGAAATATTTTAATATCTCATTTAACAATTCTTATTGCTTTCGATAATAGTATCTTCCAAGCTCTTCATATTTCCTCAAATTAAGCAATATATCTCTCTACTTCGCTTATAAGCATCTCTGAATTAATATGATATATAATATAATATTCTCGCAATCTTTTTATTGTAGTAAAAAAACAACGGCTCCAACTTAATGTCCCCCTTTTGAGACATCTCTTTATTTTATACTAATCAATTTATAATCAAAAATATGAGATCAATAAAAACGAAAGTGAGACATTTTACTGGTTACTTTCTTGAAATCTTATTCCGTGTGGTAGCATCGTGTCGTCGACTCCATTTCGTACAGAGCAAAACATAATAATAACATCATAGCGCGGAATTCCGTTCAGAACCATTATGTTACTTATTTTATGGAAATATCTCGTGAATAATGCAACCTTCGAGTTTGAAGAGGGGCCAACGATTCCTAGCACGGAACAGGTCAAAATCCTGCAACGATAACTTCGCCATGAGTCAGTAGAGTCAGCGCAATTCTGAATTGTGCGAACTCTCTTTCCCTCTCCTGCAAAGGAAACCGCAATTGCCGCGTTCTAAAATTCCAATCATGCCTCTGCGTTCACATGACCTGATAAATTACTATTGGGTCACGTCCCGCTCGACATTGGCAGCATTCAGGGCTGCTGACAACCTAACCGGAGATATAACCCCTCGGAGCAACGCGAGATGCTGTTCTCGTTCGTGAAACTTTCGTCGTATTTAGATAATGTTATTATGAGGTATATGAAAACATTAGCGTAAAAGCTTTAAAGGAAAACGAACCCGCGCGGCTTTGAATATTTGATATAATAATTACGCGTGTTGAATTTATTTTTTCATTATTTCGCCCATGTTCATGTTTTCGTAAAAAAAACATTTACAAAACTTTAGAAACAATATATGAAAGTAAATTTTAAAACGCCTACACTTCTCCCCTATTTTATTTTACAATTTTCGTGATCCTTTCAGTAATCTTTCCAATTTTAAAACACAATATATGAAAGTGAATTTTAAAATCCCTACACTTATCCCCTATTTTGTTTTATATGTAATTTTCGTGATCCTTTTAGTAATCTTTTCAATTTATTAAAATCCTTTCAGTAATCTCTCTTTTCAATTAAAAGTATTGAAATCGATAAAAAATCGTCCAGGGGAAAATTGCTTCAATCTCATTCTACATTCTGATACTAAGCCGCAATAAGATACATACAGATAAAGTTTTTTTTACAATCTAAGGGAAATTAATCAATACAAAAAAATAGTCGTAATGAATAGCTACAGCAAACATTCAGTTAATAATACAGAAAGAAATTATGATTATGAGTTTCTCTTTGAATAATGTAGAGATCAGAGAGATACTTTCAACCAGATAATAAGACTACAATGTGACACTAATTAGAATATCAGGATTGTCAGACATTTCCCGGTTTTCCAGGTTCTCTTTGACCAATTTAAATATCGTTCATTTTCCCCGGTTCTTCCTTATTTCCTTGACAATCAATTTCTAATTTCTATTTTAAACGATTAACATTGTACGAGCTTAACTTCTCCATAAAACGTGAATATCACGTGTTCACATAGCTTACGAACTATGAGAGTACAATCTCAGAGGATGAGAGAAAACTTTTAAACATAATAAATTTAAACAGTTAACACAGTTAGCCCTCACACTCGGAGTGGACGTTTCATGCAGCGGCGTTACAATGTACGTATCCCGATTAAATATCAGCTCCGACTAATTGTATTCATTGAGAAATTGCGATTAAAGTAATTATCATGGTAAGCTATTTCGCATTTATTATCCTTCAACGTTTCAAAGCTTGGATTACTTCATATCTCTCGGTGGACGTCCCTGAATAAATCAGTTTAAGAGCGAAATCACTGTTTCGGCAAAGTGGGAAGTTTCACTTTTAGTGCTTTTATATTTTTATCGTTAGGAAAAGTTACAAAGTTAAAGGTCAAAACCCCCGTCGAGATATCCCCGAGGGGATAACCACTATCGGACAATAAATATTGTCCCACAGATTGCATGATTTCATTTAATTGTATATAATTTTATTTGATAACGAATAATTTTTCCTCACTATATATGCGGTCATTTTTTTTCAGGGACTCCGTCCTGCACGATTACATGTCGATTCGACGTCGAAATTATCAATTCGACGTCAAATTGACATCGATTCGACATCGATTCTATTGTCATTTCTCACCAGGCATTAAGTGATTCGGATATCCCACTTCCATATTACGTTATAATTTAATTATATTTATAGAAGTAATTTAATTAATGATTGAAAGTCTGATTTTTCCTGTAATTCTAGAAAGAAAGTTGTTTGTTGTAGAGAAGCACAAGAAGTCGTGTAATTTCTATATTACGTAGTTTTTTGACAAATTTATGAAAAGGCATTTTTCTCGGAAATCTAAATTTGAAAGATGTAAAATGCAATTAAAGTGATACGCGCGCATAAAAACATTATAAAAATATTATTTGTGTTGAGAGATCTAAGATTAGATATCTCTACCGTAACATTGTGTAAGGTTTCTCGCAAATTCATCTTCTAAAGTGTCTGAGCAAATCATTTGTGTACCGCTGTCCTATTTACTCTAACATATAACAGGGTCGGTATGAATAGCTGGTGAAATTGGACAGATGACAAATGAACGTATCGGTTAAATCAACGGCTTTGTTTCGGTAATAACGTCCATTGCAATTTTCAATGAACTTGACTCTAATTAGCCTCGTTAGTCTGGCCACTTCGCAATATTCTCAGTAAAAATAAAAAAAATGCGGACTTTCAAATGTTTATTTAGTTAAATATCGAGTACAAAACAGTTTAAGTGAAATTAAGAATCTTTTAGCAAAACTCGATACTCTGCGAGATTCTTGAGTTTTTATGAATTTTCGAGAAACTTATTTATAATTTGCTTTTCGCAAATCTTATCCTTATGAATATGCATCAACTGAGGAACAGAGAAATACCGCATGTTACGGCATTAATTAGTAATTACAGCATGATAGAAAAAAGTGATAGTAAATGTCGCGTCCGGACGACGGTAATTTTCGCGGTTTTCAACTCTAAATCAGTTGCTGAAATGGCGCGCGTGGTAGAGCCTTGGCTCGTAGTATCCACTTCGCGTTCCCTTATATGCAATCTCTTTTTTCGAGACTCTGTCAGATCGCGTGGTGAACAAATCTCACCTGATAACGTCATCATTCAGAGCTCGAGAGGAAGGGAAGCGAAGGGTAGTGAAAGTGATTTTTAGACACGGTTTCACTTAATGATATTTTATTTACATGGAAAATACGAAACTATAAATAAAATATATAGATACGAAAATAACATTAAATATTTTAATATTTTAATTTTGTAATTAACCCTTTGTATTTTTTTAATCCGCGGCTTTACTCGCTCCCCTTTTGTTTTCTTGGCGGGCAATAAACCTTTGAGGGCCTAGTCGGCTTCCTACAGGGGGCTTCCCCGGGTGGAGAAGGGGGTTTTCGCTGAGGTAGTTGAGGAGGCTGACATTGAAAAGGGGGAAGACGAAGAAGATGTTGAGGAGGAGGAGGAGATTCAGAAGAGAGAAGACGAAGAAGACGTTGAAGAAGAGGAGGAGATTGAGAAGGAGGAGGAGGAGGAGGTTGAGGAAGAGAATGAGAAGGAGGAGGAGGAGGTTGAGGAAGAGAATGGGAAGGAGGAGGAGGAGGTTGAGGAAGAGAATGAGAAGGAGGAGGAGGAGGTTGAGGAAGAGAATGAGAAGGAGGAGGAGGAGGTTGAGGAAGAGGATGAGAAAGAGGATATGGAAACGTGCGAAACATTCTTGGGTCGAAATCCCCGTTGCGGTGGTATTCCGCCACCAATCGCCTCAACAGGCGCTTTATGGGTTTCCCGCGCTTCCCCTTTTTGTTTTTGCCCATCTACAAGAACAAGGAATTGTTAACGCGTAATGCATTAGAGTGATGTTGAATAATGAGTATGTGTAGTCAGAGGTTGGCACGGGAAAGTTTCGATTTGGTTTATTAGATTAGAATTAAAGAGAAAGAGAGAGAGTAAGAGAGGGGTGGTAGATTCTTACCTGTGCCAAGCTCTGGTATACCCGTATGATATGAAATAATTGCACAAGATAGTATTATTCAAAGATTTATTATTAAATGCAAGATACAAGAACAATTCGCGAATTCACGTTTAGATCTTACAAAATTGCTTATGAAAATGCTTTGAGGGACGAGGGATGAGGGACAATCATTTAATGTAATCGTGGGACGGAGTCCCTGAAATCATTATAAAATTTACATAAAATTTCGATATATAATCCGACAATTACAAGAAATAATTGTGTAATATTAGATAAAATCGTTTATTTTTACCAAATGACCGCATATACAGTGAGGAAAAATTATTTGTCATCAAATAAAATTATATAAAATTAAATAAAATCATGTAATCTGTGGGATAATATTTCAGATAGTGGTTACTCCCTCGTTGAGGGAAGTACCGTGCTCTAGAGTTATCGGCGAACGCCAGAGAAAAATATGCGCGAAATCGTGCGAAGGATCGCCTTTTATAGTAGTCAAGGGGTGTGACGTCTAGGGGCAAAGGGAGTATTACTATCACGTGCGATAATCGTGGCGAGCATTATTCTGGAAAATTCGGCGATATATAATTACTAATAACATGTACATTTCTAATTATATCCTTGTATTTAATATTAAGGGTGCTCTTCAGAACCGCCATCCTCGCTATGGTATCGTCGCCCGCGCTCAGAATGCATGCACGCTTTCGCATTCGGAGTTTTTATGGTCCTGTTTCGGCATATGCGGCATCGCGGCCGCATTCCTAGTTGCTTACGTATTAATACAATCGTTCTTATTTACAGAAGTATTAATAAGTAGCATAATTCGCTATTTCCTGCTAGATGTTGATTGTGATTAAGTTATAATTAATAATTTTGCAGGAAGGTACTTGCTCATATATATATACATATGCGTATAAATATATATATATATATATATGCATGTATATACAATATGTATATAAGTTGCAAATTGGCAGCTTGTGCGTAAGTTTGCTTTAGACGATTATACTTTAGTTGAATTAGAGATCAAATAATTATTAATTAATTTAGCATGTAAGATGCTAAAAGAAATTCATGCTTAAGAGATATGGACAGGGTGAAGGCCTGAAAAATCGGAGGTTCTTTGGGAATTTTTTTTTTAATATAATAAAATCAGATAATTTTGTTTTATGGCGTCTTTATTGTATCAATTCTGAGGTAAATAATGAGACGTAAAAAATTTTTTTTGTCTCGATTACTTATTATAGGGGAGACCGAGGTGAGTTGAAACAACGTCGATATCTCGAAACCAATAATAGTCGACAATCGGGCAACAGTAGAATTTTAATACATTTAATACAAAGGTTAGTTTGTCAACTTATGTTGACGCCGTGAAGTAAGTGTGTCGTCTCTATGACGTTCGTGCCACCAAATTAACCTAAAGTGAGTCTTCGCAATATTTTTTGGAATATAATATCTCTTTTGTTTATGCATTACCGGGATTTTACCTTCGATATTCTTGTAGCTTAGTAATTTAAGTTTTTTATTTGAGGTTAGTTTTGTTTATATTTATTAGTCTTGTAGGAAATATTTGTAGTAAAGCTTTGATAGAATGATCGAGGTAGGTTGACACACCTTGTTTCAACTTACCTCGATTCCTACACGGAAAGAATGTTCTTTATACAGGAAATATGATATAATGATATAATATAGTTATGGTACAATACAACACTTTAAGGATTTTTGCACTTCAGTAAAGTTATTCAACCTTATTTTATATTTTAATATAGGTTTATTAATGAATGAGAGAGATTTAGGAGAAAATTCTTCAAAATACAATGTTGTCCCACTACTATCATACTTTCAAGTTAAACTCTAAGAAAATTCTCTCCGTGTATACTTTAATTTGTTATAGTACGATTTGCGTGAAAATGATTTATTAATATTAATAATAATAATAATAGTAATAATAATAATAATATTATTATTATTGTTATTACTATTATTATTATGTAATAATAAATAAATAATAATAATAATAATATTATTATTATTATTTATTTATTAATATTAATATTATTTACGCTTTTAAGGCTTTCACTGGTATTTTCTTCAATTATACCAGAAGGCATCAATAATGAAGAAAGACACGGCGATAACCCGCAGACCTTCTGGTATAATTAATATTATTTATTAATATTTACTAATAATTAAATATCTATATGTTACTCTTCGAAAAGGTGCCTTTTAGGTATGTAACAATGTTAATCGAAATAAAAATCAATTAATACATACATATTATTTAATTTTGGTACAAACATTATCTGTTTCAACTTACCTCGATACTAGGCGGGTTGCAACAGTTGAAGTACTTTTATAAAAGCCTATTTTTCAAAAACTAGTAACAAGGTTTGAATCTTTTATTTTTAAGAATTAATAAAGGATGAATCAAAGATTTAAAAAAATAAAACATTTTAATCCTAACATTAAATTTGAGATAATTATGATGAAAAACGTAAAAATTGTTTCAACCCACCTCGGTCTCGCCTATATATAGGCTGCTGTACAAAAGGGTAACCTTGAACAGTTACTTTTGTCTCGTTGACAGCAAATCAAAAAATCTACTCGATCTATTGACTTGGTGTAAATTGCATTTTATTCAGAAAACTTACCTCTATCGTTGGACGTAGCCGTTTCTTAATTAATAAAAATTTTACTATTTTATTCAACTTTTTTGTAACAAAGGCTTTTTGTAAGAAAGGCCAAATTAAAAAAAAAATTGAATAAAATTGTGAAATTATTTATTTATTATTTTTTATTGTTTGTGATTTTATTAATTCGTATATAATTTTCATTAGGATCAATTTATTATTTCAACATATAACTATTGCTATACCGAATACTTTATATCAGAAGAAGAATGCGTTCACTACTCATTTTAATTCTAATAAAATTTGTAACATTGAAAATGACCCGATCGGAGTCGAAACGTCTGTTAATTTGTAATTTTTAAAGATCTTATTAAAACATGTTTTTTAAATTTTAAATAATTGAAGTATTTTGTTGATAAATTTACTTGGTTCTTTGCCCTTCTTATATTTGTATTGTATATATATAAATTATTCTCAAATAAATTATTTACAAAATCATTACTCACAAATTAAATAATGCAGAATATTGCGTCTTGCAAAATCGTATCAACTGTCATTACATGATACGAAATATGTACTCATATCGCAAACTACAAACACATGCAAGCTACAATAGAGAGCTACAACAGAAAGCTACAATAAAGCAAAGAACCTATAACTTTCATAAAGTAATGATAAAAGTAACTAGTGAAATTGTTACCATTACCTTAAAAATGTAACTACGTTACTCAGAAGAAAATATAACGCCGTTACCCATTCGTTACCGAAAAAAGTAACTTGTAACGGTAATGACGTTACAAATAACGCGTTTCTTGCCAACTCTGATAGTGACCGATATTATGTACACTCGCTCATACAATCCATTAACTAATATTTGCAATTTGTACAATACATAAACGTAAACCACATTACGAAGTTTCATTGCAATAATTAATTGAGGTTACGAAACTACATTGCATAGTTAACGACTATAACTTCGTAATGCAATTTACGTTTCTTTGGTCTTTACAGGACCAATCATCAAGCCGTTTGCTTAAGTAGTAATTTAAAGGACGGTGAAAACATACCGTCAACACGTTCGTTACACATTGACTAGCAATTGTCGGACCGTAAAAAAGCAATTTAAGTGATTTTGCAACCCATGATTCGTTTACGCGATTGCAACCCATTGCTATAATGCGAGCTATGCAAATTTAAATTACGCTCGCGTTGCATTCGATACTTGGAAACTGCTCCGGTATATCGTACGGCGTTGTAATTAAAATGTTCCTAGTGATTAATGAGACGTGCGCAATGAAATGCTGTTTCTTCCTTGCTTTTTCATGCCGTCTTCCTTCGTTTTCTTGACTCCTCACTTTGAAATCTTTAGTTCAAAAGACGTTCTGAAGATTAATAAAGTCTCTTCTACGCCAAATACCGATTCTGAACAAAAAGTTATCAAAATTTAGAGCGATCGAAAAATTTAGAAACACAGGAGATTTTCCTGTCTGCCGATCGGCACTTCAAAGTGTCGGAGATTGAGCTAAAAAATTGAACACAGAAAACCAGATAATTGGCAACCGTGAATGTAACTCATGACGTTGCATAACGGTACATCATTGAGCGAAATTTTGACGTTATATTACTTTTAATTGGTGCCGCTTGAAACGTGTATGTTACGTGCGATTAATCTAATTGGTAAATCCTGCATTTAAATTTAAATATTGCATGTATTTAAATATTATCAAATTAGATCCCTTCATTAATTCAGAATGATTGTGTGTAACCGACAAGTGTTTGCAGAAAGAATTGGCAGAGAGTTATTTATTTTTATTAGTATCTATTCACAGGCAGATATTAAATCCAAAATCGAGGTAGTCATCAATTATTAGAATTTTGTCGTAATTCTCTTGTACGGCAATTCCCGAAGGAAGGATAGAATCTGTTCTATCGATGTATCAATCTTGATCTGTTTCCCTGTTTGAGAATTATATTGACGATACGGCTCTATCAGTGGAAGCAATCCATCTGATGTCCGTATCCCAGAGATACTTTCCCCGAAATAAAATATCGTTGATAAGATGCGTTAAGCTGGAAACACAATCGGCACAAGCAATAGGCACAGACAACAGGGAGTATACTGATCCGTCCAATCAGAGTTCTGGGAAATAATATTGAACTTGTATCTCTAAGCTCTGATTGGACGGCTCGTTATTCCCTGTTACCATGTGCCTATTGCCCTATTGTGTTTCCAGCTTTACGGAATTATCAAGCCAGGGTGGCTCACCACGTGTCACCAAAGGCACCGAGCTTTCCCCACTCATTTTGTTTCCCTCACCGCTTCGCCGGCGCCGGAATGCTGTTCCCCGCCGTCGCGTTCGGCGCTTTTCGACGATATTAAACTACATTAATATAAGTAGAGCCCGGACTTTCCGGGTGTACCAATCGAATCGATCGCAGCATGTTGCTCCCCACTACCACTCGTCATGCTCGAAATCGCATCGATAGAGAGAAACGCAACGGTGGGACAATTAACAGCGATTTTATGAGTCAATTTTATAAGTCAAAGCAACTTATTGGACTCCAAAGTCTTGCAAAAAGATTCTCCCTTTATTACACTTTTCAGTAATTTATTGTGTGTTACTTTTATAAATAAAGCAAGTTATTACGGAAAAAGTTTTAAAAATATTCGAAATGATGGGGAAAATCTGGAAGTAACTGTTTAATGTATCTGATACGTTTGAGTATTTTTCTCAACGTCTGTGAAGTTGGCAGTTCATTTTAAAAAAAAAAATTTTCTCACTTGTTTTCTGTTCCTCGTTTCGAGTAAAATCGTGTTACCACACCCGCCATCGCTCCCCACTATCAATACTACACCGCGCATCGCACCCTTGGGCGAATTGGAAATGGGGATCAATACGATCTCGGAACTTTAATTCGTGAGTTCTAATTATAACCAGCAATGTATAAATAACGCGTTACGAATTTGTTTCAAAATAGAAATGAAATAATCTTAACAAAGAAAAATACTCCATCAGGCTTACATTCCAATTATAGTCACGATGAAAATTACAATTTAACTTGGGCGATAAACGCCAAAGCTGAGAGCTGCCGACAACCCAATCGTTGAAGAGCTCCGAACGGCGCGGCGGGGAGATGAGGGAAATAATAAACGGGTGAGTGTGGGAAGCTCTGTGCTTCCGGCACGCGTTGAACCGTCATGAAGCAGGCAGATCTCAATCAAGGATATACGTGGCTAATCATAATTAAGGGAATATACATGAACATGTGTATATCATTCGCATAAATGGCTTACTTTTTTTGGAGACATAATGAGCTTCTACCCAAATCGATATGAGAAGCAATCAAGAACGCTACCGATAAAAAGTAACGGCTAATTTCGATTATTAATCAAGCTTTCTGCACAGCAAAAGATATTACAGATATTGCGACGATCGTCAATCTCAAACTAATAATAACACGCCGAAAATCGTTCGTTAAACTTTTGAAACAAAACATCAGGATTCCAACGAAGATTTATTATTCAAAATTTATATTAATTATTAATGCACATTTTCTGTTTTACTGTGATCCACAATTAATTAATAACATTATTTGTATATTGTCTATTTGATAAAAGTACCAAGTGTCAAAGACTTTGGTTTTGAGAATTAAGTCAAATAATATGAAACTGCGTGACAAACGTGACAGTTTTCGACAGCGCGTCAGTGCATTTCACAAGGCAAACAAAGGATTTGGCTTCAAAAATATGTCAGCTCTGACAGTTGATAAATCCGATGTAACCGATCATGTCATACGCGCTGATGTGATATTTCGTCAAATATTTGACGGGCGCAACCGTAAAACGGAAATTGTTATTGACACGTTACTGCAGCTAGAATACGTAATTAGGAAGAATGTTACGTTCGCCAAGCGTCACCCTTTCCCCTATGAATTAGTGCAACATCGATTTTATCAATCAATTTGTGACGCGTTCAAATACGAAAGGTGCACGATAATATCATGTAATATGTTACACAAAAAAAGGAGACTCTAGCGAATTAGCGGCATGAATCAAAGGAAAAGTCGGCACTTGCAATCCTAAGCTTGCCTCAAAAATTCTGCCTATTGTTCCATCATTGCCGAATATAGGAAACCGGCGATTTCTTCATTCTTCAGTTACGATCAAAACAAGATTTGGGCATTATCGACAGCTAACAAAGGGGATCGGAGACTTGGAAAATCAGTCAGTGAATCTTTTCCCAGTTCTCAGTCTTCGAAAGTACGAGGTTCAATACTCCTCAACGCGATCACGGAAAGAGTTTTGTGTGTGTGTCGATACCAAAGCATAGAAATGAGATCTCGACAGAGATGAGAGAGAGGGACCGTGGAAGACGGCCATCTCCCTCTCATTCTCTTCTTCCATTACACCATCGAATGAAAAATAATAGAGATGGCCGTCTTCCACGGACCCCCTTCTCTCTCTCATTTTCGTCGACCACATTTTGATACTATACTTAGATACGGGATCGCGCACTTCATTCTCTGTGTCTTTGATCGATACTAGACGCGACCCAAGGCGACAGCCTATAAAGCTGACTTTTCATGTGGAGCTGAAACGCTGCGGCAGCAAAATGTCATGTGTGATACAAAAATTTTTCGAGAACTGATCGGAAGTGCGTCACCTAGCAAAAGAT
Organism: Cyphomyrmex costatus; assembly: GCF_001594065.2. Taxonomy (NCBI): domain Eukaryota; kingdom Metazoa; phylum Arthropoda; class Insecta; order Hymenoptera; family Formicidae; genus Cyphomyrmex; species Cyphomyrmex costatus. Next base: position 395,746 of record NW_017280506.1, on the reverse strand, counting down.
TTTTAACCAGTAACAACATTTCGCTGTTGCAGCGTACTGCGCATGAAAGTCATAGCTTAAGGCGTTGTCTGTGTGTTCCGCTGGCTCGCGAGACAGTTATCCCCAAGCGCTGTTCTTATACTATTAGAGAGCCCAGGATATTGGCAAAAACGAGCTCTGATTCAGGGCTTTGGAGGACGATTTGTACCGGCATACGCACGATTTACTGCCGTGTAGCGAATTAGCGGCAGGAATCTTTTTGTCAATAGTGGGGAGTGCCAGCTTCACAGACGTGAATGTCATCATTAGCGCGGCGCGAGTTTGAGATACACGCATTGTACTTTTCAATCACTCGTTATATGTCGCTTCAACATGTGCGCGTGACACTTTTTTTTTACGTGTGAAACGCGAAACTGTAATAAGACGTGCTTATAATGAACAATTTGTGACAATTTACATAAATAATAACTTTTATTGTTGTCTCGTTGTGCTGTGACTATTTGACATTTTAAATGGAACTACAGTGCAAGCCAGAGAATAGTTGTGCCGATATTACCGAACACGATTATTTGTACAAATAATACATAGATTCCTGCTAAAGAATTTAAAAATCAACCTCGGCTAATTAAATGTTATAATCACCATTTTTTCTAATAGATCGAAATTTATACCAAAAATAACTGTTACGTATTAGAGCTCTATAATGTCATTGCACGACGAAATGTGTAGATAGACGGTCGGACGACCCGGATACTTTTACAATACATGCATATTTCGGCGTCTTACGAGACGGATTATAGAACGGCGGCATACATCAAATGTCCGGTGCCTCGTTCGTTCGCTCACGAGTGTCAAATTTATGCTCTGCTCTGATTGGTTAGTTTCCAACATTCAACCATAATCTCAATCGCAACAGAGCGCGCAACCCGTAGTGTGATTACGGCTATAGTGAACTGTGTAAACAATTATAAATAATTATACATAATTGTGAATAAACTGTGTATACGAAAAGACTGCGGGTGAATTAATTGAAATTATTTACGCTGATATTTTCGTAAGACAATAACGTTAATAACTTGTTCACTCAATTTGCAACTACGATGGCGCTTGTGACAAGGTAAAGTACCGAAAAATTTTACTAACGAAAGTAATTCGCGGTACGATGAAAAGTTACACAGTTATTAAATTAACTGCTATGTTAAAGTTAAAATCATAAAGAGCAATTTCCAATTTCACTAATTTTTTGAAAAGTTATTATCGTACTTTTAACACCACGAAGTTACGGCAATATAATCCACGTTTTACAGAGTTTCAATTTTAGGTAAGTATGAAGCCCACAGTAGTCAATCTTACTACCTTACGCTCGTGTCTAAAAACGGAACGGAGTAAAAATATTCGTTCGATATCTAATCAGTTAATTAGCAGCGCTACTGCAGCGACTTTGGTCTAGGAAATGATTTATTATTCCTGCAAACGGAACTGTCATATCATATAAGAAAACACGTTCGGACATTGGGACGGATTACTTTCTTATATATATATATATATATATATACACTTGCATATGACGGGTACCCACTTTGTCTTTCGAGCGCTGTCAAGCTAAATAAACGGAATATGTAAATATCTCTCCGTCTACACCATTATATTTGCGCTCGTGATTATACCTCGTTAAACATTCACAGCAGCGCAAATTAGAAAATGTTACGTTATAACTTATTGTTGAAATTCACCGTCGGTTTTTCCGCGATATGATCTGAAAACTGATCCTTATTAACTTTCCGCAAAACGTGTCACTTTTTTCATGAAGATCGTCTAATAGACGCAAACATTTCTTGTCGATATTCTCGTCAGGCTTTATCATCATCGGAATTTTGACGCGTTATCAAAACCCAGTTTTATATGTCTAATTTTTCGATACCATTATCGCGAGCAGCAAAATAGTAATAAGTACAACAGCACAACAATAAGTAGCGACTTCCTGGTATAATCTGCAGAGCGTTCGACGAAATATAGCTAAAAAGCATTCCCTTGTTACATGTATATTATATATATGTTATATGTATATTATAGGTGTACTGGAAAATTAGCACGGTGCTGTGTAACGATTAAAGGTTGATTTATACTGGCCGTGAACTGTTAACTTATGCCGTAATCTGTAAAAATTGACCAATCACAGTCGAATGAGAGGGGAATAATCGATTATAATTGGCCAATTTTTACAGATTACAGCATAAGTTAACAGATTACGGCCAGTATAATCCAACCCTAATTCTACAATACCATTGCCGAGAATAGTGCTTTGTTTTATTTTGAACTGTCTTCGATAATACTTACCTCTCAATAAAATATTTTAAAATAAACAAGCTAAATTATGATAACTCGCGTTTAAATAGCAATAATACAATCCGACCGTTTTTCTTTCTTCTTTGTCTTTCAATAAGTGTGAAAATATTGACAAGTCAATTATCTCTTAATAATGAGCGATTAAAAGAAAAAACTGTTTCTGTATAAATTATACTTATTTTGCTGTATAGAATAACGCTCTTCGATTAATCTCAAGCGAATTTTATTCTAACAGAATTTTATTTCGAAATATACTAAATATTGTTAATTGCATATCTGTAAAATATATAGAATCTCGATTTAAGAACTAAAACAGGCGTCTAAGGTAGGTTCCCACTACATTACCTTACTGATGAGTCCAGTAGTGGAAGCCGGGACGAAACGCCAACTTGTGATATTCTTCACAATCTTATTTTTCACAAGATAGATTTATCATTGCTCTAATATTCGTTAATTTTAATATATGTCTTTCAACATATTATTAAGATCCAATAAGATGCTATAAGCATCTAAAATTGTTAAATTGCTTGTCAATTTAACTAAATAAGTGATATTACCACGGTAATCGTTTAGAGTTGGGTTGTAAGTCTGAAAAAATAAAATTTTCGGCACGCGATTGAGTGAACTACATACGCAGTATATAAATTCACACATTATACTAACAATAAGCATTGTAATCTAGCTTTGACCGTTAATGGCTTTGCTTCGTGCATCCTTCCTTAACCTTATTATTGTTTATCAATAAGTACGGTCGTAAAAAGATTCTTATATTTGTTTTTACACTAAATATTGCTTTTTATATGTTTTTTTATATAGTTATTGAATAACATTTTACTAAAAATTATTAAACTATATGTAATAACTTTTAATAAAAAACATAAATATTTGTAGAAAGATAAAAAATATGTAACAGCTTTTTTTGTAATCACATGGCGTGTGTTTAACCGATCGGATATATTGTAACACTCTTTTTTCTTGTTCAAGAAATTGCTGTACATAAGCAGAAAATATAATATTCAGGTATTTCCATCGTGTTTCATCCAGAGAAGCGTCATCGGAAATGTAAACGCGTTGCAAGCTAGCGCTGTTATAAAACGAGAGAAAGTGATTTTGAAAACAAATCATACTCGTTGGCTTCCGCAGTGTGCACGACGCAACAACGCGATCGATACATTGAAGTGGATAAACCGAAAAAGAGATGGGAAAATGCACACATCGCGCATCGGCGAAAAAAGCAGCGTTTTAGACTCATGAGCCGCATGTCGCCGAACATTAACGACGCGTAATTAAAATTTGCTTGACTGAACGCGACTAAAGTGGATGAAAGTGTTTCGCACAAATGGAAATCTTATTCATTTGTGCAAAATACTCTACAAAAATTTCCCGTCTCTATTATTTTACTTGACTAGAATAATTAATATCTGAAAATCATATTCAAAAATTTGAAGAAAATATGCGTATTTTATATTAAGAATTATGAAAAAGCGCAGTAAAAATCAATTAAATTACAGTAAAGCTATAAATCTATTTTATCCTGAATTTTATTATCTTTAACTTCCGTTAAAAATTATTGTAATATATTTTCGCTAATAAAATTGAACGGCAGTTGAAATTTTTCCTTTGCGTGAAACGAAACCATTGTAACAAGCATGAAATAAATTTTTAATAGAATTGTATTAGCAGAAAAATCCTCAAATTAGAATTTTGCTAAATTGATGTTCCGATTTTTAAGTACCAAAAAAAGTAAAATACGACGTACTTCAATTTTTTATGAGGCTGTAATACACACAGTACACATAATCGCATATCACGTGCAACCATTTAATTTGGTGAATTGCTACAAGCCATAAATTGCGACAATCTGGTATGAAAATTAATGCGAAATAAATGTCCGTTAATTCATGGAGTTCACGCGGCCGAATTCAATGAGTGCATTTTCCATCCAGCTCTTCATCATTCTTTATCAAAAGACTGTCAACTAGAGATGTTTATCGTTATTCGATAATATAGAATATTCCATATTTTTTGCTGCTCGATATAAAAATATTGAATGTAAAACTGTTACGTCCGGGTTTTCGTTTCGTTCGCGATTCGCGACGCTCCGGACGCGGCGCGGCGTGTGGGATCGTTCGTACAGGTTGCGCGAGAAAAGAAAAAGAAAAAGAAAGGATGTAATTAGTACATAATTAGCAGGGTTAGAAGCGCTACTAGCTATGTATGGGAGATTTTCATGATGGCAGGCGAGACGAAAGCTTGCTAATACTAGAGGCCTAGAAAACAGAGATGCGACATTGCGTCGGTTGGGTTAGGTAACCATCGCCATTTTAATTCAATATAAGAGCTCTTGACCAATAAGCTGATGACAGTTGATGCAAAAGGTAGAAAGATTAGATTAGGTTAGGTTAAGTCCGATATTAAATATTCACACAAATAAGAATACTTACACCATAATAATAGTTGTTCATTGCACTTCGACACTGTATTGTCTAAATTTTTCTCTCTATATATATATGTACATACGTTATAAAACTATATCTATTAGATGCAATAGTGAATTAAAATGGCTCTCTGATCACGTGATTTAGACAGCCAATCAAGCCATACCCTTCAATGACGCATCTCTGTTTTCTAGGTCTCTAGCTAATACGAACGTCAACGAGGCCTCGGTTTAACGCGCCGTAAGGAGTTGTCGGCACGCAGGCAAATTCGTACGGCGCGTAACAATGAGAAGGGAGAAAAAAAGAGGTGGATTAGTGTGGCTGCGTTGCCGCGCCGCACGTAACAAAAACTATGAATAAAATATTGACTAGATATTTTTTTAACGTTCATATTCAGTCTCCAATTATATGAATACTTTCAGAAATTTTGCATGCATTCGGTAATCGGTACATTGTGACACAAAGGAAGGCTCGAAGGAAGGAGTTTCATTTATCGTTTGTGATTTGTAATAGGGAACAGGGATTGGAACTGTAAATAAACGGAGTGTTTTTCCTAGTTTCCTCGATCAAACATCAAGTATTACATATTTTCGTTCGTAAGCTCTAAAAGAAAGTGGCGTTTTTTTTTGGAATCTATTCGTTGTGCGATATATTCGATATAACGTCTTTATCCGGAATGAATATAGAAAAGGAATTTTTATTCTGTGAAACTATTATGAAGAAATTAGACAGGAACGAAAACGTCAAAAACGCTAGTTTGATCGATAATACAGGCGGGTCTAGCATCACCTTAAAGGTAGTGATGGTTTGTAAATTAAAAAAATCCTTTTTTTCGCAGATGTGCGAAAAACAATGGCAAAAACGATATTTCCAGGCGCGCGATGTATCGGGGTAACCATATCCACCTAAGGATACGATCGCCACTCTTGCACACATACGAAGTATGTAAATGTCCGTCTGTGCCCTACAACAAGATGCAAATAACAGCGGTACGCTTTGTGTCTATCTCAGCCGGCCTGTTACGAACCTATTCTGTAACGAGCAAAGAGAGATGCGGTGATGGGGTTTGCGACACCCCTCCTCGTAACCAATTTATTATTCCCCGGTAGTATTTCCGTCTCTGCGATTGTCGGATTGTATGCTTTTCCAGAGTGAAGGGACTTAATTTCACAGCTGTCACGCGTGCGTTCAGTAATTCACTTTTCCCCTTTTTAATTCTCATCTAACTGCTCGATCCAGGACAGAACCTGAGTGGCAAATTATGTCGAAAGAATAATTCAATTTGGAATTAAAAAAGTAATCAAACTGTATTTATTACTTATAGTCAAATATTTTGTGAGAATAAAAATATATTATATGTTTAATTTGTGATATTAATAATTTTAATTGTAACAATAATAATACTTAAAAAAAATTGTTTACTATTCCTTTTGCTAATACAGTTCTGATAAATTTAAACCTATAGCCTATATGTTTCATTCAGTGCAAACTTGCTTACACTATACTTAACACACTGAAAAATTATATAAAAGGAGGCAAAGATAAGTTGGAACAGACACACAATCAGAATGTAGTATACAAAATATCCTGTGAGAATTGCGATGCCAGTTATATTGGCCAATTTGTGATATTCTTCGCAATCTTATTTTTCACAGAAATTTTAATTTATCATTACTTTAACGTTACATCGTTAAATTTTAATATATGGCTTCCACTACTGGACTCATTAGTAAGGCGCAATTGTAGTGGAAGCCTACGTTATACGCCTGTAAGAGTTATTCAATCGAGATTCTATATAAATGAGATATACGCGTATCAAAGCACTTGCGAGAAAAAGCACTCGCTTCGCTCGTGCGCTCGCGCCCGGCCGCGTAATAAACAACTATATCCCCCACTGTTACACAATCCTACTATTACAAGACTAACATGCGGAAGCTAGAAAATAGTTACTCACTTTGATGATGCTTTGACTGTGTCGGGCTTTTCAAACAATAGATTCCAGTAATAGATTCCAGCAAGAGATTCCTGAAAAGAGAGATTTTTCTACATTATTTTAAAAATAAATGTAACATTTCATGTAACATTTCAATTTCAGTAATTTTCAATTTCAAAAATCATTACAACTCTTGAATAGATTCAGTACTCTTTGTTTATTGAAAATAAAAAAAATCATCAAAAAATAATTTTGGTTCCTACTAAGGACTTCTGTCATGACAGATACACCGCCATGCTACACATACGTTCGAAAAAGTAACGGTTCGAAAAAAATAACGGTTATAAATTACTTTCCAATCCTGTAGTAAAAATAAGCATATTGCAGCCACCTGTATTACCGATAAAATTGATTAATGTTTCTGTCTACGTTTTACATTATGGACAAACGCCGAAGGTAAAAATGGAGAAAGAACTCTGTAATGTTTTATCTTTGCAGTTTTAATATAAACAGCACCGGTATCCGGTATAATAGAATGTACATTTTAATGAAAAATTAATATTTATTCAATAAAACTTATACTATGAGAAAATTTGCATAGGAATGGAAACGTCAAAAACGCTTTTATCGGCAAGCTCCTCCTGGTTGCAATATATAACAAATAGAAGTAAAACAGAACAGTATAGGAGAGGCTCCTATATTATAAGATACCAAGTTCATTTTGTGTAATTACTAAATGTTTATTGGTAGAATTAAAAAAAATAATAGGTCATTTTGAAGAGAATTTAATAACCTTTAAGATAGTGTTATGTAAAATTTAATTCAAATTATATTTTATTTTTTAATTAAAGAAATTTAAAAGGTGAACAAATCGCAAAGTCGAAAAATTGTGCTTCTAGTATGAGATACCCCGAGAAATTTTTCGAGATACGCGCTAAAAAGTGAGAACAGTTATGTGAGGACGTCGAATGTTTTTTAAAATTGTTGTAACAATCGCGCGCATTTTTTTAAACTTTTTCTGCAAAATGGGATTGACTTCTAATGCTCTTAAGAAGATCTCATAAAAATTTCAGCCCCGAACATACTCTGGTTTTCGAGATACGCGCTAAAAAGTGAGAACAGTTATGTGAGGACGTCGAATGTTTTTTAAAATTGTTGTAACAATCGCGCGCATTTTTTTAAATTTTTTCTACAAAATGGGATTGATTTCTAATGCTTTTAAGACGATCTCATAAAAATTTCAGCCCCGAACATACTCTGGTTCTCGAGATACGATCCGAAACGCGATAATCGCTAATTAGGAACGTAGAGCTATTATTAAAATTGTTGTAACAATCGCGCGCATTTTTTTTAATTTTTTCTACAAAATGGGATTGATTTCTAATGCTTTTAAGACGATTTCATAAAAATTTCAGCCCCGAACATACTCTGGTTCTCGAGATACGATCCGAAACGCGATAATCGCTAATTAGGAACGTAGAGCTATTATTAAAATTGTTGTAACAATCGCGCGCATTTTTTTTAATTTTTTCTACAAAATGGGATTGATTTCTAATGCTTTTAAGACGATTTCATAAAAATTTCAGCCCCGAACATACTCTGGTTCTCGAGATACGATCCGAAACGCGATAATCGCTAATTAGGAACGTAGAGCTATTATTAAAATTGTTGTAACAATCGTGCGCATTTTTTTTAATTTTTTCTGCAAAGTGGGATTGACTTCTAATGCTTTTAAGACGATCTCATAAAAATTTCAGCCCCGAACATACTCTGGTTTTTGAGATACGCGCTAAAAAGTGAGAACAGTTATGTGAGGACGTCGAATGTTTTTTAAAATTGTTGTAACAATTGCGCGCATTTTTTTTAATTTTTTCTGCAAAGTGGGATTGACTTCTAATGCTTTTAAGACGATCTCATAAAAATTTCAGCCCCGAACATACTTTGGTTCTCGAAATAGCACCTGATACGCACTAGATGCGTATTAAGGCGTAAATCATTTTTGAAATTGTACTGAGAAAAAAGTGTTGGTAATTTACGTACAACATGCTGTTTTTTGGTGATTTGTATGATTATGTAAAGTGTTGTATTATTTATGTGACGTACATTCACGTTTTATTCGAATTAACGGTGTTTTTGTTTTAAAGTTGAGAACCCACTGCGTTCCCGAATCCACTGCTGCGAATCCACTGCTAGTTTCAGCATCATTATGAAAGTTATAGGTTCTTTGCTTTATTGTAACTTTCTGTTGTAGCTCTCTATTGTAGCTTGCATGTGTTTGTAGTTTGCGATATGAGTACATATTTCGTATCATGTAATGACAGTTGATACGATTTTGCAAGACGCAATATTCTGCATTATTTAATTTGTGAGTAATGATTTTGTAAATAATTTATTTGAAAATTTATATATATACAATACAAATATAAGAAGGGCAAAGAGCCAAATAAATTTATATCAACAAAATACTTCAATTATTTAAAATTTAAAAAACGTGTTTTAATAAGATCTTTAAAAATTACAAATTAACAGACGTTTCGACTCCGATCGGGTCATTTTCAATGTTACAAAATTATTAGAATTAAAATGAATAACAAATACATTCTTCTTCTGATAGCAAATATTCAGTATATATATTGTCATATGTTGATATAAGTATAAATTGATCCTAATGAAAATTATATAAGAATTAACGAAATTCCAAACAATAAAATATAAATACAAAAGTTCTATTACCTTGTCAAAAATAAAATTTGTTCTACTACCTTGTCAAATAAAATTTGTAACACATTATTTATACATTGTTAGTTATAATATTAATGTAGTTACTACATTAACATTAATATAACAGCATTATATTAATATCTATAATACGGCGGCGGAGCGGTGAAGGAAACAATGAGCGAGTGAGAATAGGAGAAGCTCTGTGTCTCCGGTGGCACACGTTGAGACGCCCTGATCCAAGTTATGCACAATTCCTATATGTATAGATTTATATTGAAACTTTTAAAATTTATTTGTTACACGCACGACATCCGTTACTGATATTTTTCAATTTTACAACTGTAGAATATGATACATACATATATTAACAAGCTGTATTGTAAGAGACGAAGAAAGTTATTATTTTAAGCATACAGTAAAGCTCTCTGTGCCTTTTATACGTCAAAAGCAAAGTATGAAATAAATGAAAGCACTCGCGCAAATAACATCACTACTCGCGAAAATTCAGTTCTAACAGAGATATCTCTTTCTTATTTTTTGTCCTCAACTGCATCTAATTCTCTTACACTGTTGCCTCTTGCGTAGACAAAGTCTCGAGGCAAGTTATATGCAGCAAAGTAAAATATGCAGTAAACTGAGATATGTGTTAGAATCTCAGATCGAATTATCCTGTTTGCTCCGCACAAGTGAGCAATTTTCCATGAGTTTCACGTAACTGTTCATTCTATCGTATTCAAATTAGTCTACTCGGGTATGGATTCGTTAGCATCATGAAGAGCAGGGGGGGTTTTTAGGGAATGGAAAGTTACTTTTTAAAAGTAACAAGTTACAGTTACTCGTTACCGAGTAAAAAAATAACGAGTTACTATAGTTACCGCTTTTTAAAAATAATTCATTACAGTTACCGTTACTCGAATAAGTAACTTTTCGTTTCTCTTCCGTTACTTTTTTAAAATCAGTCTAAAAATGTACTTTTGCAGTATTTTTTGTTCAAACGTTAATATAAAAGCCATGTATATGTAACACTGACAGTATACATATATAGTTTTACTTTTCAGTTTTTTTTAAAACACAATTTCGCAATCCTAAAATCTGTAAAATATGCAGCAAACTGAGATATGTCCGATGTATCACATAGAAGATAGAAGTGCAAAATAATTCCTGAAATAGTGGTACTATATATTTCTCAGCTGTTAAAGTTTATTTCAGAATTGCTACAGCAGTTGACAACTAAAATATTTCAGGAATTTTTTTATACTTTGTAGAAAACTAGAAGATTACATAGAGGATTGTATAGGACTATCTGAATCACGATATAAGTTAGAAATTAAAAGAAAAATTAAGAAATACACATAATCTTTTTATTATAATACAGCTATATTTTTACTTAAGCTATACTTTTAGCTGTAAATCAAATATTTTGATAGAAAGAAAATAACGCTAATAATTAAAATATATATGTATAAATATAACAAAAGTTTTGTAAAAAGAGGTGTTTTCGAATTGCTCAACATAAATGTTCACAAATATGTACAAAGCTTTGTACACAACTCAATTAGAACAGAATGTGTACGATGATTCAAATAATTTCATCATTCAAATTGAACTAAATGTAGCTTGTACGTCGCTGTATTAAATGAAAGCACTTAATGTCCTCCAATCACATTTATAGCTGTCGTAATTAATAACACGTAATTGTTATATAACGTGTCCAATCGTGTGCAAAAATAATGATAAAAATAACTGTAAATTTCGTTACCCTTATCCAAAAAATGTAACATTACCGTTACAGTTACTAAAAAAAATTAATAAATAACGTAGTTGCCAGTAGAATTACCAAAAAAGTAACTTGTAACTGTAACTTCATTACAAGTAACGAGTTACTTGCATTCCCTGGCTGTGAGACATCAAACGTTCGAAATGAGAAACATGGAAATCCTACACTTCGCACAAATTCTGATAGAGTGTTTGGCATAGTAAGTTGATCAGAATATGTCGTTCCGAATCACGTTACTTTCAGTTATCGACCAACCGAGTTTTCTTCTTTTTGTGGAAATCCGTCTCACTGACAGACCGCTCCATTAACCATAGAAATATATCTAAACGATAACACTTTTTACATAACAAAGTTGACATCCCTTAATTTATCGCGGTGGACAAATATCACGTACTATGTGATCGACACTTTTTACAGCTCTTTATTTCTGATACTATATACCAGGGACCCGGACCGAACCGAAACCGGAACCGAAAACCGTTCCGAAACCCTTTTTTTCGATGAACTGAAACTGGAACCGTAACGAAATTCTACAAAATTTACGATACCGAAACTGTAACCGAACCAATAAAATTATTTTCGGTTTACGGTTTTTTTCGGTTCTCTTTTTGGTACTGAAAATTTATAATGCATGTGACGTTGTTACGAGTTTATCCTCACTCAAATTCAAAGTTGACGCGTGGGGGCACGCCGTAGAGCATGCATATTATACGTGCGCCCTAATGGCTCCGTGTCCAAAAACGTAAATCATTCGTTTACTTTGCTTTTAATCTTACATAAAATAGTAAATATACTTATATACATATACATACACGAAAATTTCTGTTTTCTTATATTATAATTTAAATATTTCAGAAAATCGCATATAAAAGAAATTCTAAATTCAATTAGCAAGCAAATATTTAAGAGAAAGAATGCTTTGTTATCGACAATTATAATAAAATAAGAGAACAATTAAATAGAATAAATAAAAAATCATTTTTAATTTTAAACTCTTTCCCTACCAAACTTTGTGAAAACTGAAAAAAAAAACAAAAACCATTAAAACCGTAATTTTTTCGGTTACGGTTTTCTTGAAGCTAGTCAAGAAACCGAAACTGAAACCGGAACATTTATTTGATGTTTCATTAAACCGGAATCGGAACCGAATCGAAAAAACCTTTCGGTCCGGGTCCCTGCTATATACATATATTTTTTTAACATTTTCTAATCTGTATTCTGTTTACAATACGCGAAGGAAAAATATCTTTTTCCTGCAACTCGTCATCAAATAACGTGTTTGCTGAAGTGTCTTTATCTTGCTAGAGGTGATATTATATTCTGTCGGATTGAAGCAAGGTGTAAGCACATTGTGCAACGAGTAAACCGCGCAAACAAATCCGCCTTCTGTCGCATTACACCGGCATAACTGTTACACTTGTTTGTTGATTTCCGTGAAACAACAAAAATTTTCTCTCCCCAAGCGGTTTTATACGACGACTGTTTCCTGCAAGATAAGTAAACCAATCGAATGACAATTTTTACGCAAAATACATATATCTCGTTGGTTAAGACTGCTCGTTATAAAATCGCATAATATTGCATTTGTTTACTGAAATCGCAGCAAAAAGGTTGTTTTCCTCGAATATACTTTGCAATGCGCGATTGAAATTTTTTATTTTAGCTCTGCAGAGGCAAACGATTTATAATGATATAAGATAGAAAGATAAAATAACTCGATTTCTTTCAAAGACTTTGTTATATCGTGACTTAACATTACATCTTTATAAAATGAATATTTCTCGACACTATATTAATTTGTTTCCTACGACAAATTTCACATGAAACGATATAATCATAGAGCTTTTTTGAAGTGAAAGAGCATATACTGTATCAAATATAATGCTCGAGGTTGCGCGCTTATTTCCAACTGGTAACGTATATACGCGTAATTAAAGTGGCATCAGTCGCGTCACGCGACGTATAACGCCTGTCCCGATTCGCTCGAAGCGTTTATCCCGCAGGAGCACTTTGTGCGCGAATGTTCGAAGGGTAATCAGCGATAATAAGATGCGCTGCGCACGGATCGCGCGTGACATCTTTATTTCTAGAGAGCAGTACATTAACAGGAAGGTTAAAGAGTGCGCGGCACGAGAGAGAGAGAGAGAGAGAGAGAGAGAGAGAGAGAGAGAGAGAGAGAAAGAGAGACAAAAAGACGGAACGATTTTTTAGAAATTATTAAGTTGTTTCGAGGGTGGTTTTTCGTCCATAAGGGTGCCTTCCGACGCATGTATTCGATCGGGGTATTTTTTATTTATTGTCTGGCATGCAGAGGGACCTCTGTACAAAAGGAGAAATGGGAGAAATCATTCTACGATCTTTTAGAAATTTTTAAGTTGTTTCGAGGGTGGTTTTTCGTCCATAAGGGTGCCTTCCGACGCATGTATTCGATCGGGGTATTTTTATTTATTGTCTGGCATGCAGAGGGACCTCTGTGCAAAAGGAGAAATGGGAGAAATCATTCTACGATCTTTTAGAAATTTTTAAGTTGTTTCGAGGGTGGTTTTTTGCCCATAAAGGTGCCTTTCGACGCGTGTATTTGATCGGAGTGTTTTCTATTTGTTTTCTGGCAGAGAAATCTCTGTGCTAAAGGAGAAATGGGAGAAATCGTTTTGAAAAGATCGTTCCAAGAAAGTTCCAAACTTCATACCGCAATTAAAAAAACAAATTCTAAAGCTGTGAACTAAAGCTTTGCTCTATTGAATGATAAAATCAATTCACATATATGTAAAACTTTTTCCCCAATCAAATATTATAGATATTATAATAGAAAGAATATTATTTCGAAACTGTTATATTAAGTGTATACATTTAAGCTGAGTAACATTTCCATGCATTTGTATAAATAAAGTAATTCGATCGTATAGACCAAAAATATACGTGGCCACTGTATAATCCGATAAAGAGATTCGAACATTGCGCTTGGCTGGGGCGTTGATAATCGATAGCATGTTATATTTGGAGCTTGCAGCATTAATTTATCCGGCATTCTTTTTCTGTCAAGTGAGATGTGTTCTAAAAGATCGTAGAATGATTTCTCCCATTTCTCCTTTTGCACAGAGGTCCCTCTACATGCCAGACAATAAATAAAAAATACCCCGATCGAATACATGCGTCGGAAGCCACTCTTATGAACCAAAAACCACCCTCGAAATAACTTAACAATTTCTAGAAGATCGTAGAATGATTTCTCCCACTTCTTCTTTCGCACAGAGGTCCCCTCTGCATGCCAGACAATAAATAAAAAATACCCCGATCGAATACATGCGTCGGAAGTCACCCTTATGGGCGACAAACCATCCTCGAAACAACTTAATAATTTCTAAAGAATCGTAGAATGATTTCTCCTTTTGCACAGATGTCCGTCCGCATGCCTAATAATAAATAAAAAATACCCTGATCGAATACACGCGTCGGAATGCACCTGAAAAGAGTCCTTCACGTGATTCAAAGTTTGCGTTACTCAACATTGTATGTCCATTTTAATTGTACAGGAAAGTCATAGAGCAGGTTTAACCTTTTCACTATAGGGTAAACCTGGTATATACGCCGCGTCAGGAAATACGCCGCAGAAGTCAGAAAAAATAGAAGGAGTGGGGATAATTTTCCGTCAATTACTTTGTTACATGCCTTTATGGTATATTAGTATTATGTTATGATTTCAGTTCTTTACTGTTAATATTAATGAAATTATTGCGAGTTAAATCGATTTTTTACTGTAATAAGTAGTGCCATCATAATTTATAATCTACATAAAATGATTATTATAGAGCGTGTAAAAGACTTAGTGGTTATTTTGCAATACATATGTGTAGAGGAATAGTAAAGCATGTTGTATAGCAAAATACAAGTGCTTTGCTCCTGTATTGTTTGTTTAATTAGTTGTCATATATATCCCATCTATTTGGGATATACGGCATTTTTAGCGAGCGAGATGCTGTGCCGTAGCACAGACACTCTATTTAAGAAGTTTTTGTTAATTCTAACAATTATAGTTTGCATTAATGCATAAATGTTGATAAATCTTAAACGTTTAAAGATTAATTTCAAAGATTTGAAGCTATTTAAAAAAATTGTATTAAGTCCTATTTGTATTCCAATTTTCATTTTGTACAATAAAAATTATCATATATTAATAAACAATGCAAGTTACGTCGTCATTTTACATCTTATTTATAGATTATTTGTGATTTTCTTATGAATTATATACGAGTGGCCATATTATCCCCCCCCCCTCCCCCCTATGGGATAATTGGCAAAAATGCAGGGGTTTGAAAAAGTTAGTTTTTAATATGGAAAATAAATTATTTTGGATTTCTAATATTTTTTTTACAGTAGTAGATGATACAAAGTTTTTATTTGTATAATTAATTTGCTTTAAACATAGCAAATAATAATTGATTAATTAAGTTTTCGATAGGTGCGGCGTATATACCGGGTTTACCCTAATTATTGAAAATTTATTTAGTGTGGATTCATACACTGAGAAAAAATGCTGTTGATTCATTTAAAATTTATGTCACAGGCTGTTACTAACATAAGTATTTAATTTATCTCTCTCTCTCTCGTGTCGCGCACTCTTTAATCTTCCCGTTAATGTACTGCTCTCTAGAAATAAAGAAGTCACGCGCGATCCGTGCACAGAGCATCTCAGTTATCGCTGATTACCCTTCGAACGTTCGCGCACAAAGTGCTTCCTGAATATTATTAATTATTACAGACTTAAAAAGTGGTCCATTCTTGCTTTCATAAATATTACCAAGAGTAATGTTTTAAATGATTTTACTCTTGGAGGTTATGATAAAAAATGAAATAGAGGAAACATGAATTTTAAAGCATTTTAATTTCAAAATCTACATAGCATCAACATTGTATATAATAATATGTGCCAGAATAAATAATAAATATAGAAATACACACACAAAGAAGATATTCTTTTAAAAAAAGTTCTCGACAATAAAATGTAACATACGGAGACCAACATATCTAATGTAACATCCGATTCTCAGATGAAAAGCCAAAAATTGGATCCGGTCTCATTATTTGTCATTATACAAAAGATATCGGACTCCATATGTGATGATACATCTTCAAAAAAAATGTAATGCATCATTAATGAAGCCGCGTTCGTGTGTACAATGTACAATCAAGCTTTGCGTTTGAATTTCGCACATTTATCGAAACTAAAGTCATACAATCATTAAATGTATTCACTATTTCCGCATTTCCTGAATTCTGGCTCCAATTAGATGCTTTAATCAATAAACCGAAATTAAATTGATATCGATTGATTTTCAGAGCATATACGCAAAAACCGACTTCATTCTCTATTGCTCAGCGAAGAAGGTCGATAAAGAGGGTTGCATTAAATTTTATTTTTTTCAAAGATGTAGCGTCACATATGGTGTCCGATATCTCTGACAAAATTTAGGACCGGACCTATTTTTTGACTTTACATCAAAGAAATCCAGTACCGTATGTGACATTATGTAATCAATTAAAATTCCTAACTATGCGCTATTTATGCTCTATGCTTACGTATATTTTCGTCTATAGTACATGCCATACATAAACAAATTGATGAAAAGATGTAACTTTCGGCCTATTTTCGAATAGTATTGTTCGGAGATAAATAAACTCTTCCTTCCGCTGTCCCCCTCACCTCACCGCCACGCGCACAGATCAAATGTTATTCGAGCGACATTTCGACCACTTATATGTCCAGAACGATTTGATTGATTTAAAATTTTTTTAGCTCAAATTATTCGTGGCGATGCCGCCTTTCAGGACATATACATATATATAACGTTCGATTCAAAATTTTTTATATTTTAGTACCCCCGAAAAATGGACTTTGGTGGCTCGGGATATGAGACTTGTAGTGTCTTTCAATATTTGAACATGGCCGGAGACACTACCGCGTCTTTTGATGGTATATGTATATGTATACATATACAGTCAGTCAATCATAAGAGCATGGACGACAGTTATCAAATAAGAGCGTGATCAGCCTAATTTAAAGAAAAATTTAAATAACAAAATTTTAAAATACATAGATAAATACATTCGATTTGATTAAAGCTAAAATGCACTTATTAATAATATATAAATAATAATATAGCGGTGTCCTTTAACACAGTGTTGTACAGCTTCGCCAGCCTCCGTACAGTTCCGACGTAGCGACTTTTGGCTATTTCCTCGATTGAAAATGCCGCTTAAAGGACACCGATTCGACGACAAGAAGACTGTTGAAATCAATGCGACGAATGCACTAAAGGCGATTCCAATAACTGACTTTCAAGACTGCTTTGGAAAGTGGAAGCATCGATATGAGCGTGTTGTTCAATCAAATGAGGACTACTTCGAAGGATGCCACCAACCGGATGACGAAAAATAACCCAAGCGCCGAAAAATGGAGGTAGGTCGGATACTTTTGGGACAGACCTCGTATAAAAATAAAGTTTAGTTTAAGCGCGCGCGCGGAGGGGATCATATTTGGTATTCTCTTACTTGTGTTCCCTTGCTCTGTTATTTAAAATCATTTCCTCTATGATGTCAGTTTAATAAGTGTACACATTATTAATATAATTGCATTTTAGCTCTAATCAAATAGAATGTAACTACGTATATAAAAATTATGTTAACTAAATTTTTCTATAAATTATGCCGACCACGCTCATTAGACAGATCAATTAACACGATGCGTAAGTGGCATTTATTTTAAAGGGGTGTTTTAAGTTAGCACCCCAACTATAGTTATACTTTTTATCGAATTTCGAGGTGGAATAGTTCTGAGCGGCTTAATAGCTTCAATTTGCGATTGCCTAGAGTTCCTGATATGTAACAAAAATTTTGGAATATTAAAAAAAAATTAAAAATTTTTGAAGAATTAATTTTTAGATACAATAGTTCTGATGATAATTCCTACTTATTTTTGACGATTCGAAGAGTTCTCTAATGATTTTTAATGACATATGTGCTTAATAAACATTTTTTAATAATTTTTTAAAAATAGGGTGCTAACTTTTTAACGAAATTCAAGGTCGCATAGTTCTGATCAGCTTAACAGGAGACTATTTTGTGAATACCTAAAGTTCTTGATACATAAAAAACATTTTTGAAGAATAATAAAATTTTTTAAAAATAGTAGAAATCTTTGAAAAATTTTTTGAGAGGACCGAGTAGTTCTGAGTAGCATTTCTTATAGTTCTCGACGAGTCCTATCGAAAACTATTAGGTGCAAAAATGATTGAACCAACGGTTTGCAAGATACAGCGACATTTGCCAGAAGATCAACAATTATTTAAGTGAGTATATCTCAGAAACCGTTGGTCCAATCGCTTTGAGCCCTGAAACTTTTCGACAGAACTCACCGAGAACTGTCCAGAACTCTAAACAGAACTACTCGGTACTCTCAAAAAATTTTTGACCTAAGATTTTTTTCCAAGTCCCAGCTACCTGGCCCAACGACCTGGGCCCAGGTATAAATCATACTTCTTGTCTTCCTTTCCTTTCCTTCCTTTCCTTTCCTTCCTTTCCTTTCCTTTCCTTTCCTTCCCTTCCCTTCCTTTAAACCTTTCTGTACTCTTTTTTTGAAGAATAATGTCAATCTCAAATCTCAATGACAACTGCTCACGAAGTAAGCGACGCGAGGGAACCAATCATCATCGCGGAAAAGCGACAACAATTAACATGCCTTTTTTAAGAAAGGATCATACTGAAAAAAGACAACTTCACATTAAGATCCCTTGTTATATTTTTGAATTTGTCAGAAATGTGTGGTAAAAAGGGTAAAATGAACCAAGAAGATTAAAAGAATCTGAGATTCAGAAAAACTTTGTGGTTGTTTGCTAGTTTTATTATTAACAAGAGCTTTAAGTCTAAAATTAATTGCGTCAAATATAAATTTAAGAGGATAATCATTATCCAAAAAAGTCCTAATAATAAAAAGAAGGTTCTTAACATAAAATTTAGGATGTAATAGTAAAAATGCTCTGTCGACCATACTTATAATGACACCTCTTTGTTGTGATAATGGGTGTTGAGAAAGAAAACTGAGGTATCTTCCAGAGAAAGTCGGTTTATGAAACTAATTCAAATTCCAATATACAATTATTTCTAATAATCGTAATATCCAAAAAATTTAATCTGTCATCCCCCCCCCTCAATCTTAATAGTAAATTGTAAATGAGAGTGAAAGGCATTAAAAATTCTTAAAATGTCATCAATAGAGTCCCTCGGAACCGCGAATAGCAAATCATCTACATATCTAAAAAAGAAGGGCACCTCAAAGTCCAATCTCTCCAAAGCCCAAGTTTCAAGTTTTTGCATCACAAGATCTGCAATGATGGGTGACAACGGAGAGCCCATGGGTGTTCCGAATTTTTGTCTGAAAATCTTCTCATCAAAAGTGAAGAAAGTAGAATTTAAAACCAAATGGATAGTCTCCAGAAATTCTTTTTTGGGGAAAATACAAGATTTTGATATATGTAGCCATTCCTCATCAATGCAAGTAATAGCAAGATCTAATGGTATGTTTGTAAAGATTTTATTTTAATGTTCCTGTGTTCGGTCAAGGCGGGTGAGTTTACTCCCTTATTGAATTATACTTATAAAAACTATAATAAATCTTATCGTTGTTTTTTCCATACTTAGATTATTATCATCTGAGACAATAATAATTTTGTTTATCACACTATTTCAACTGCAATTGAAATTTGGGTGGACTTGCATGTTTTTGACCAATCAGAGGATTTTTTGAAATGACCATTGCTTAAATCAATTTTGCTGTATGCTGAAGATGACTGGAAGTCAAAAAATCTTTTAATTATTACTAAAAGCTATAAATCTATATTAATTAGTTTTTCTAACTAATATTATAAAAATAACGGTCTAAATAAAGCAGTAATAAGACTTTTTTTATAAAAATAAAAAGATATAAAAAATTTAAAATAATATAAAAATATCAAACGTTTCTATGAAGTCATCTCTATGACTTGTAACATCTATATTCTATAAGAATCGCTGAAGAAAAGGACCCGTTGAGTTCCGAAACATTTGATATTATTTATTAGATATTATTCATTCATTCCGTTATTTCTTTATACTTTAAATTACAAAATACGAGCGAAATCTAATTAATATTATAGAATTATTTTGAATCAATTTATTAGATATGAAAAAAAAATTTTTATTTGCAATTATTATTATTTTTAATTTCAATTATTTTTTCATTTTTTTATTTTTATTATTATTATTTTATTATTATTATTATTATTAGTTTTATTTATTTTCAATTTTTTTTTCAATTATTAGATTTTGACAATTTAAATTTAATTAATTCTTGTTATTGTTAAGGAGGCATATGCATTTGAAGCCTAAAAAAAAAGGCATTCTTCATGAATTTTTTTTAGAACCAAGAAACAAATTATAAAAATGGGACTTTTGCATAACAAATTATATCTTTTGTAATTCTCATATAAATTTTTTTAGAGTAATTTTGTTGGAAAATCTTCCCACTTCACGGTCGTGTAGTTAGCCATGTACACCATGCATGATTCCGCGGTTACAATGATTTCTCCTTACCCGTTTATCTTAAACGCAAAAATCAAACGGCATCTTAAAGTAGAATAAATTTCCTTGTCGTTGTCGTATCCGATTTTTAAAATTCAAATTTTAAACAAAATGGCGAACTTTTAAATTTAAAGTACCGATTTTCGACAAAAAATTTTATTTGTTTGTTTAAAAAAAAAATAGAAAGAATTCGAATTTTAAAAATCGGATACGACAACGACAAGCGAATTTCATAAGCTTTTAATTTAAAAAAAAAAAAACAAATCGGTAGATCCGTCTTCAAGTTATCATTGTAACCGATTTTAAAAACATGGTTTTGAGAAAAACGCATTTAAAGTTTTTAAACAGCTTTACTCTATTGTAAAACTGAATTTATTCAACTCATACGCAGACCCGGTTTAAGGGGGGGGGGCTAGGGGGGGTTATAGCCCCAGGCCCCACGGAAATAGGGGCCCCCGTTATATTAAAGAAAAAATTTTAATTCTTTGATTAAAATTAAAATTAAAATCATTCAAAATTACTTTAAATCTTAAAAAAAATTAGTTTTTATTCCCTTAATATATAATAATAGTAGATGCTGTCCCATACATTTTATTTCTCTTTTCAAAGTACACTTCTCAACAAAATTAAAGGATCACTTGTTCCACCCTGCAAAAATAGGTAAACTTTGAGATAGAATAACTTCGTGAAAAATTATCGTATCGAGATGTTTAAGAAAGCATTTTAAAGCTTGAAATCTCTACTTTTCAGACCTGTACTTGTAAAAACGGTCTTACTGATATTTCGTGAAGTTGCACAATCATAAATAAAAGTGTATCAAACCTAAAATTTTTTTACAAAATTTGCCAAGTTCCACGGAGCCAAGAATAAAATTGTGTACAAATGCGGTTTACAGCTTTCGAAAAAGTGAATCTTTACCTTCAATTTGCTTTTTCATTGAGCTCTGTACGATTTTTTTTGACCGAGTTATTCAACGTTTAAGTAAAAATGGCCTTTTTACATCAAAAACCCTCGGTGGTACATCCACCAAATGCGAAGTAACAAAAATCAAAAGATATTTATTATATGAAAGGGGATGAAGAGTTTATCCCGTCGGCTTTTATTCATCGTACGTGTCGTTTTTAATTGAGCATCCGATCGAGTAATACGGGCATTGCGTATAAAAATCTCATAGGACAGAGAGTATCATGATGGAGTCGGAGGGGACAGAGAAAATGAGAAGTCAAGGGAGATCGACGAAGTGGAAATAACGCTCGATATGTTTGGAAGTCGTGTGAGATTCAATCAAACGACACGACGACAGAGGGAATTTTAGGATCACAGTGGTCAATCGTTTTGATCGATCGAATTTTAAAACGCCGTGGAGTGGACTGAGAGCGACATGTCGAGAGGCACTAGAGATGAGTGAGAGCTATTCGGAAGAACCATCAGCAAGCAAAGAGGGAGAAATGCGAAAGCGAGAGATCACGTGTACACTTGCATTTTTACCCTCACGGGAAATCAGCGTTCGTGGAGCAGAGCTGTTGAGAGTACATAGAGACAACGAGTAAATATGATATATAATCGGCCAAATGACAATCAAGAGCAGGATTTTGGTTGCTAATATTGTGACGTGACATTTTGTCAGTCACTCGGAAAAGCAGCATAAGGCGAGATCCTGGGTCCTTCAGGGTCAACGGGCGAGCGCACAAGTGAATGTGCGACATTAATAATTATTTTTATTTCCTTTTTGCGATTATTGTATTATTTTTCTTTTTTTTCTTCTTGTCGCTATTCAGTCAAGTTTTAGTTAATATTAAGACGATCCTGAGCTCGGATTTTACCGGTAATTCACAATCAGAGCCGGTGGCTACGCTGTATTCTTGTATGCCTCACCTATCGCTAGAAGAGAGAAGACGTCGCCTCCTATGAGGAAGAGATTGCTGTATGAAGAATTTGGCTGAAGTCACGAGAAGCGCGGTACACGCAGGTCGTATTATTTCATATTTGTCACTAATGTCGCTATTATTTGGTGGATTATCGCACCCTTATTGCAGACGCCTCGGAGAGAGACGTCAGCTGGGAACGGACTCACAGACAGGACCTCCGCCGAAGCGCCGTATCCCACAACGATCATTGGAAGATCGTTGAGCGACCAGAAAGCATTTTCCGCCTTTTTGGAAAAGCGCGCCACAGCGTTTAAGGATCCGCGACACGCAAGGACCCGCGGGATTCGTCGCGGGGTCACGCGGTCGCGGCGAGCCAATTAGAGCAAGCAGAGGCCCGATGAGAGAGGGCCTGACGACCTGCGTGAATCCGCGGAAACTTCCGATCGGCACTTGTGCAGTGACGGACTCCTAGAAAGAACGCAGGATCTCGCCAATACTTGTAAGGAATTTGAAGGAATTCGAGAATATTCGTTGAAGACGAGCAACGCTATCGGCTCTCGCGAGGACGGAAGAAGCAGCTGAGGAGGAATATTTTGGTGAGGCGAGCGTCATTCCGATTTTATTGTAAAGCCACCGATCGCGTAATATTTTGTGAGCGTCTCGAGCGGATCGCGTGTGAAAATTTACGCGGATTTGATTCGGCCGATGTCGTACCGGTAAATTGTAACGCCATTGTTTCTATCGATGAACGCGTGCCGTCGAACGTAAGAATTTGTGAACTCAGGATTGTTGTTATTGCTCGCCCGTGTCACTGCCAAGTCAAATTGTCCGTATAAATTGTTGAGATTCCGGTTTGTTTATGGTTAGAGTCGAGCCGCGTGTCATCGCTCAGCCTTAGGCTGTCGGTTTGCTGGAAGTTCTTAGAGTCGAACATTTCTAATTGTAAGTACCGCCGTCGACGACCTTGCCATCGTTCTTTCTGTAATAAAGTAAACTTGTCGTCGACGCGCGACCGCGGAATTTTGTAAATTGCTTCAACTCATGTGTATCGACGCGAATTGAATAAATTGGAAACTCTTTGTTATTATTAATATTAATTTCTGCCTGATTATTTCTGTCTGCCTCTACCTCGTTCTCCGACATCTTCCCCGCTTACCGCGAACCACCCCCTCTGCCAATTCCGTTGGCTGAGCTAGCTGGTCTTGTCCGTCGCGAATTCCGTCGCTCTGTAATTTCTTTGTCCGAGCGTAACATCTTAAAATTTAGTGCGAAGAGTGGCACGCTCTCTCGTGCCTGGCGCCCAACGAAATTTGTACGGCTCGAATATCGCAGCACATAAAATTAAAAGGAAGAACCGCACTTTTGCTATTTATATTATTTTGTCCATCTTTTTGAGCTATCGCGTAAATAGAGCAACGGATGAAGTGACGAAGTTGTGCCGTTTCTCACAAGTACGGTCACAAGGTATATAATTATTTTCACGATTGTTTTTGCCTCTCGATCAAAGTGGTCGAAACTGTTCGAAGCGTGCACGGAAAAAAAAGTTTTCAGCGCTACAGCTAATCATGATTTGCTGAAACTGTATTTGCTACTGTAGCAAAAGAATTTATTCTTGTAGCTATTATATGGATTTCTTAGCGAAATGTACTTGTCTGCTGTGACCATATCAATTATAAACTGAAGATTTGCTATCACAGATAACAATTGTAACTAACGCAACTTAAATATATAATTGTTTTCACGATTGTTTTTGCCTCTCGATCAAAGTGGTCGAAACTGCTCGAAGCGTGTGCAAAAACCACGGTGGTGCCGACATCGTAGTGCAAACGTGTGATCTAGGCGATTTTGGAGAATCACTCGACCACGACGGACGCGTTTCAGTTCTGGTGCTGTGTAATCGTATATTTTTTAATGTTGCTAACTTTGACTGTGCATAAGTATTTCTTTTAAATTGTTCCGTGAATTGGACGACTTGTTCGTTCGTCCTGACGTGCATCCTTGCGGCGTGACGACGTTGTAGACGCAAACGCTCGGTAATGAATCAATGAATCAATAAACTCACTTTCAGTATAATTATACTTTGATTCACTTTCAGTATAATTATAATGTTTATTTTAAAAACAATAAAAACAATAAATTTATATAACTTACTTTTAGGAACTTTTCTTGCGGTTGTCAGCGTCAGCACACAACAGTCCTCAGTCCAACACACAATCCACGACTCTCTATAAAATAGAATTACTTCATTACTAAATATGTCATTCAGCGTGAAATCGCCGATTTTTCGCGGATTTATTAAAAAATTTGTGGATTAAACCACAAACTTTTTAATAAATCCGCGAAAAATCGGCGATTTCATGCTGAATGACATTTGGTAATAAAGTAATTCAGATAATTACTTTAATTTACGATTCCTCCTGACGCACTGATCACGCACTGATCACGAATGACTTATATCACTGCGAGACCAGTGCAGCGACCCTCCCTGGTGAGCGGTATATAAAGGGTATGTCTGGACGATATGGAGGGAGAATTGACGATGGTGGGATACTGCGAGGTCATGGAGGGAAGAAGACTCGGAGGGGTAGAAAGCAACCAAGCGAAAAGGGGATGGACGAAAACGGTGGCGCGGGGAACGGAAAGAGGATTGACGAGAACGGCGGCTCGCAGAGGGGAAAGGGGATGAACGAAAACGGCGCGACGGTTAGGGAGCTTTCATGTCGGTGAAAGCAGATATACGCGGGGGTGCGTATCCCTATCCCCACTGAAGTCTGTACAGCCATGGATTGAAAAACAAAGTGCCACCCCTATTCGTGTTCTCTCCCCACAGCTCACGATTACCACTACTGATTCCTGCCTATCCGCACAGGATGCTGCGCAGTCTCCAAAACACTGACACAGTGTACTACACATATAAAAACACACATTTCCCCCACGATATCAAACTATGATAACACTCTTCAGCAACACACATTGCAATCTAAGAAGTTGCGAGAAAATAAATAAGACATGGAAGAGTAATGGTCCAGAAAAGCTAGCGCGATAATAAATTCTATACCTAATTTTATGGACAAACAGAATTATTCGTACTTTGAACCAATTTCTATAACGGTTAATTCTTTTTATCGTACAAGTAAATCTCTAAAGTGTGTTTCTGTTGAGAAACACACTTTAAAGAACTCCCCGTAAAGAACTCCGCAAATCTCATGGAAAATGACTCTCCGTTAAATTGGCTGAAATTCAAATATCTGTTGTTCTTGACATCCTGAACAAGTCTCAGTTGGGTGTATGCGTGTGTCAGTAGAGATGAGGACCCCACGGTTCGTCACTTTCGTAGTATTCAATATGATTCCATACGCACTCACGCACGCACGCACGCCCGCACGTCGGCACGCACGCGCACACGCACGCGCGCACACACACATACATACACGTGCATATATTTGGTTCGTGAAGTAACCATGCCTTCCCTGCACGTATTTCAAATATCTCTAAATGGAAAAGTATTAAATTTAGAGAATTGTGCCCATTGAGACTTTTGTTCAGGACGTCAAGAACAACAACATACTTGAATTTCAGCCAATTTAACCTTTTCCTTATAAGACTTGTGCGGGATTCTTTTCGAAAATTCTTAAGATTTAACGTAAACATATATCTGTCTTTCAAAAAACATCGATGTAACTTTAAATGTGTATAGAAAGGTGGGGCAAGGAATAGTAAACAGAATTATAATAGTACTTGCAAACTTAAAATTAATTTAAAAAATCGTACTGTCTAATATTTTGGCAGCCTGTAAATCAACGATTAAAATTAATATTTCAGCAATTAACATCTTACTGTTGGAGTAAACAGATTTGACAAAAATTAATTTTTGCGTAGCGCGTAATCTTCTCTTAAATCTTTATAATTTCCGTGAATATATATTCAATCTGTTTAAATATTTCAATTGCGATATTTATATCATAATTAAGTATAAAACTATCTATATAAGTCTCTCTACTCTAATTGTAGTCTTATATCATAATCATGAGGTTTATTTTTCTATTTCTGCATTTTCTGACCTGGTGCAATAAGTTAAGATGAAACAAATATACGTATTGTTATAGTTTCACTTCAACTTAACTGCACCGTGTGCATCAGTTCACACATAAAGTATAGAAATAAAAAATCGATCTATGATTATTTTAGCATCTCGTGAATGCGTAAAGCGAAATTTCCAAACGGTAACTTTTGCAGTCATTTGTTAATAATTTTGCACTTTCAATGCAATAAGGTTGTGTTCAGATTTCCATCCGAGTCCCACCTAGGTATCATTCTAGTTTGTTAAACAAGAATTACGTAACACTCGTGAAGCACCGAAAAAAGACAAAAAATGTGCACGATAATCGCTCTCGGCAAGGAAATAACATATATGGACAAGGAAGACTGGTCGATTCCGTATGCATGGATGGCAACAATTACGAAATGAGTAATGGGTGGGTAATGGGACTGTATGGTATGTAACGTTTAACGCGCTATGACGGGTCGTTTTATGAGATGTACGAACAATAATTTCTCGCGTCCAAGGCTCACTCTTGAGCGATAAAAATTGCAAAAAAAAGAATAGTTGAAAGATGATTCCGTAATCCATATCTGTAATTCATATCCGTGAATTGTAGCGACGTGAAATTTATCGATCAATAACATCGCGATTGAAGTACGCATATGTAGAATCATTACTCGTATATGAAGTAGCCAGCGTAGTGTCCTGTACGGAGCGCATGCTTTCTACTTGAATGTTCGCGCATCGAAATAATTGGTAATAATTTAATAACGATTAATTTTTCATAATAATATACTTTAATATATTGTAAAAAATATTTGTAATATATTTTTATTATGTATATATTTATCTGTATATGTACACTAGGGTGTCCGTTATTTTGGCGATTTTCGAAATTTGTACGGGACCCCCCCCTAACTTTTTAGTAAAAAAATAACAAAAATTTTGGCGCCAATAAAAAGTTCCTACGATGATTCTAAGTGGAGGCTCATCGATGTTGAAAATTAACCCGTAAATCTTATGGGAAAAAACATTTTTTTAGTATTTCTTCGGGCATTTCCACCGCAGTCAGTCTAAAAATCCAGCAAGTGAGATATCTTTTCTTGAATGTTTTCCACGTGAAATGAGCCTAGGCGGAACAAAATCGATCAATTTCCGGCCGAGTTATTCCACTTTGAACTTCAATAATTTTTCACCCAAAAAATGAGAAGAGCCTAAAATCTCTCAATAAAATTACAGTAGCTCTGTTAGAATGCATTTTAAAATCATGAACCATTGAATTTGTTCGAAGAAGAGCAATATTAAAGGGACCGTATGGCGTCCAGAAATTTTTTTTCAATGACGACAGGTATGGCTTTCGAAAGGAAAAAACGTAAGGAATATGATCGTATTTCGTGCAATAACTTACGATTTTTTTCTCTCGAGTTATAGCGAATAAACTAAACCTTCATTTCTATAAGGAATGTGAAATTCAATGGTTCATGATTTTAAAATGCATTCTAACAGAGCTACTGTAATTTTATTGAGAGATTTTAGGCTCTTCTCATTTTTTGGGTGAAAAATTATTGAAGTTCAAAGTGGAATAACTCGGCCGGAAATTGATCGATTTTGTTCCGCCTCGGCTCATTTCACGTGGAAAACATTCAAGAAAAGATATCTCACTTGCTAAATTTTTAGACTGACTGCGGTGGAAATGCCCGAAGAAATACTAAAAAAATGTTTTTTCCCATAAGATTTACGGGTTAATTTTCAACATGGATGAGCCTCCACTTAGAATCATCGTAGGAACTTTTTATTAGCGCCAAAATTTTTGTTATTTTTTTACTAAAAAGTTAGGGGGGGTCCCGTACAAATTTCGAAAATCGCCAAAATAACGGACACCCTAATGTACACATACATTAATTTAAAGAATTTATTATTATTAAATAACCACGTAATACTTGAATATTAAAATATATGCGTGTTCCAAGTTGGACCTAATATGTTTGCTAATTTCTGTGTTAAGGCATAAATGATAATATATTATACATACCAAATAATCGAGGCAGCGCGCAATAATACGGCTAACCATTTTAATTAATTAACTTTAAACCGTAACTAGATCATTTTATAATAGTTGCATTACGCGAAATAATTCATTCATCGAAAAAAAAGCAATTACAAAAAAAATGCGACTAAAATGAATAAAATCACTTATGTAATGCTAAAAATACATTGTTACAGAATTTTTTTGTTTTTAAAGTTAAGACAGACTCCGATTAATTTAATTGCCGATTAATTCAATGGCAAAAATACTTTAAAGTAAAAATTTTAATTACAAAATTCATAGTTCTAGTTTTTCTTTCTATAAATAAGGTAAACTATAAAAATTAACAATTTATTTAACAATTGTTAACAAAATGTCGCTGCGCTTGTCTTTCCCCGAGACATATAGTTTACTTTAAAAGGAATAACTTGAAAAAAAATCGGTTAGAATTAAGACATTAATAGAATATTATGTGCAGATTTTTTTGATAAATGTAAAAATGATATCAAAATTCTATTTTTTAATAAAGGAATAGAACTAAAAAAAGGTATATATACACATATATATACATATATACATATATATACATATATATGTATATATATTAGGTGTACAAATTAGTTCGGTCCG
Organism: Cyphomyrmex costatus; assembly: GCF_001594065.2. Taxonomy (NCBI): domain Eukaryota; kingdom Metazoa; phylum Arthropoda; class Insecta; order Hymenoptera; family Formicidae; genus Cyphomyrmex; species Cyphomyrmex costatus. Next base: position 366,374 of record NW_017280506.1, on the reverse strand, counting down.
TTTTTTGTGTTCAAAAATGCATTGGAAAAAACAAAATGAATGAACAGATTAATTAAAGTAATATTATCCATCGCTGGCTACTACTTTTTCCCATCTCGAAAAAATGACTTGTCTTTGGAGGCGATCATCTTTTGGAAAACGGACCGAACTAATTTGTGCTTCTAATATATATACTATATATATTAAGAGCACAAATTAGTTCTGTCCGTTATATA
>NW_017280506.1:355324-365849 GCF_001594065.2 Cyphomyrmex costatus | reverse complement strand
TATATAATTATTAATTATATATATGCAATATATTTTATATATATGTATAATATATATGTATGTATACTTACATATGTATATAAATCTTTACGGTATATTTAATTTCTTAAAATACAAAAATTACAGAAAATAAAATACGATACATATCATTTTATCCTTGTTGTTCACCGAATTAAAGAAAGATACAACGATACATCGTGCATGCGCATAATACGTGAAACGGAACGCAGTCTATATACATGTGAACTTTGAATACGATGGGAAAAAAGTCGTGATTGCGTGATTAAGGTGATACTGGACCCGCTTGCATTATCGATAAAACTAGCGTTTTTGACGTTTTTGTTCCTGTCTATTTTCTTCATAATAAGTTTCGCAGAATAAAAATTTCTTTCCCACGATTTAAATATACATGCTAATGTATATAGAGGCTTTGCCTCTCTGGTCTATATTGTGTCCAAAGCTGGAAAAAATATGAAATTACAAATTTCTATATCCATTTTTATCTTCAGCATTGGTCGCTATACTGAGATTAAATAGATAAAGAAATCTATGATTTCATACTTTTTTCAGCTTTGGACACAAAATGCACCAGGGGCAGATACATTAGTCTGAATATTTAAATCGGTAAGAAGAAATTTTTATTTTGCGAAACTTACGAAGAAATTAGACAGGAACGGAAATATAAAGAACGCTAGTTTTATCGATAATACAGGCGGCTCCGCAGCATCCCTTAAGAGAGCCAATCAGACCTAAAACTTTTGTGTGGCTAGAAATAAAGTAACTATAAAAGTAACTAATGAAATCGTGACCATTATCCTAAAAATGTAGCTGCGTTACCATGAACGTTACTCTGAAAAAAAATAACATCGTTACCCATTCGTTATCGAAAAAAGTAACTTGTAACGGTATAACGACGTTACAAAAATAACGCGTTATTTACCCAATCCTGGTTAATAATCTCCTTAAGGAAAAAAATGAACGCTCGGCTCTAATATACGTACTCTCTTACAGGAATCATTAAAATTATTTTTGCAAACTTTACCAACTCTGGCAATAAAGTCGCTATATGTCGTTCCTGCTGTAGCAAACGAACTATATATCAGCAAAACTCATTATGTATAGCGTATCACGTGGCGTAGTCGACGCTTTCTTAGTGCTGATTGCAGAAATTATTTGCGATTGTTAAAAAATTATTGGGGGCGCCAAAACTGTTGTGCCTCCTCGTAGTCGGCGCCTATGCCCCCTTTGTGTTTGATCAATCGCAAAACTTACAGAGGGGGCGCTAGCTACCGGTGAACTAGCAGACCAAAAAAACCGAGTACAAATTGCGCACGAGCAAGATTATCTGATTTCATCGGAGTGGACGTGTTTTGATTAAAATTTGCCTACTAGCGCCTCTACGTACACAAAATTTGCGCGCTAATAACTGTCATAGCCAAAGACGTTTCTTGTGGAAAAAATATTTATTCCATAATTCAAGTACGTATAATATATATATATATATATGTATATTATTAAATTCTATTTTATGTTATTTATTCTATTTTATATATAAATATAGAACTGCATGTAATAATATACGCGTTATAAAAGTAGAGTATAATAAAAAAAAACACATAAAAATAATGCATTATAAAACTAAGAGCCTTTCTCAACAATTTTTAATTAAATTAATCAATGATTAACTCACGTGCCAACCTTAATATATATGTCGGTGTGCTTGACTGTGCTTAACCTATTTCATACGTCCATGGACTTATAACCTCCAACATTTTTATGAAATCTATCTTGAAATTAGTGTAAATTATAAGTAACTGATGATTCTTTAACGATTTCGAAATAGATGAAGAATGGGCTGTTATTCAAGATAAAAATATGCCAGATACAAATAAACGAGCGGAAAAAACTATGATACTGCTAGGACAACCTGAAAAGGAATACGTGTATCGTATGGATTTCAAACTTGAAATGTATAAGAGAGGTACATCTACATTTTTTATTAAAATATGATAAAGTAACTATTTGAAATAAATAATTTTATTACTTTATAATAATTATTATATTATTTATAGGTAAAAGAGTAATAAATGTAAGAACAAATCCTTTATATGAGCGTGTTAGAAATATGATCGGTGAAACTGATGACTACATGGATTACTATATCATATCCATGTACACACAGTACATGGATTTTTATCATCAGTCTTCAAAAGTTCATGAACATTTTCCTTATTTTCAGTATTTATCAATTCTTTGTATTAATTTCTTTGTTATAATTGTTATCAATATTTTTCTTTTATAATTCTGATGCTATTGATAATAATATTGATAACAAAAATTAATACAAAGAATTGATAAATACTGAAAATAAGGAAAATGTTCATGAAATTTTGAAGACTGATGATAAAAATCCATGTACTGTGTGTACATGGATATGATATAGTAATCCATGTAGTGCAGTTTCACCGATCACATATTTCTAACACGTTCATATAAAGAAGGGTCTGTGAAGCTGAAACGTTTGTAAATGTATTGTATGCAATTTTATATTATAGATTATATTAGAACAAAATAATTTCCCAGAATTTCTTAAAAAAATAATAATTTCGAAATTAGATTTATCATAATTACAATTATTTTACCGGGAGTGAGGAGGCTCACCATGTTCACAACTGTATCGCAAACAATTTCAAAACCGGTCTGCAGAATAATTTAGGCCAGTCAGTCTCAGACACAGTGAGTTACAACAAATTGTTTGACAGTATTAAATTAAATTATCAAATCACAAATATCAAATGCTAAGACTCAACCACTGTGCACAAGCGAGACTGACTAGACAGACGTGACAGACAACAACGCTATTATTTATAATTTTATATCCTGTCGATCTAAATATTCTAAATACAGTTATCAGAAAGAAATTACATTATTATATTTTTTATATTAATACTGTATTTTATAAAATTATATTTTCTAAAATGACTGATTGTTCTGTACCAGACTGCAATAATTCTGCAAAAAAGGGTTATATTATGAAAGTCTTTCCTTGTAATCCTGAAAAAAGAGCAAAATGGGCAGCGAATGTAAGTCGACTTAAATTTGACGCCATGACTATTTCCGGTTTTTGCTGAAAAATGTCAGCACCAATCAAAATTGGAAACGTTATTTCGCGACTCTGATTAGAGGGTCTCTAGTATCGCGTAACTGCGTAACCAATCAGAAGCAATCTGCTATTGTGGTTTAGCATTTTACTGATTATTGATTGGTTACGTGATTACGCGATACGCAGCGAGTCCCCCTCATGGGACTCCAGCCTTAGCGACGCGACGACGTCGTGAACGCAAGCCACAGACTTCTATATATACTACTAGACTGCTAACTCCCTTAATACAAGCTTGTATAAAGTGGACCCTAAAATTTATAATAATCCTGCGCATGCGTCACGAACTACACCGAAGGAATGTAACATGGCTATGTCTGCGCTGATTGCGATATTGCGAATAGCTGTAGTATTGTAGCCGTAGGTATGGTAAATGTTGAGAAGACCCCCTTCACCTTAACTTTTGATAAAAATATACTCAATTGATGTGGTTTTGCATGAAACGAAAGAATCTGGCAAAAAAAGTGTCGCTCTGCTTCGCGAATCGAGATATTAAGCGTTAAAGTTGATAGCCATGTAGGTTAGTACATCTGTCATAGCTACGAAATTCATTTTATTTTAAAAATAAATTCGCTTTAATACTTAATATCTCGGTTCGCGAGGCAGAGCGAACTTTTTTCTGCCAGATTCCTTCGTTTCATGCAAAAACTCATCGATTGTATATTTTTATTAAAAGTTGTGATGAAGGGGCTTTTCTTAACATTTACCTATTATTACAGCATATGTACCACAATTTAAAAACCATTTTCAATTACGATGCTAGCAAAGTGTGCCTTTCCAACATTACAATACATTTCCAACGTTACAATACATAAAGTATTGATAAGCTGAGTTTTATTCAGTAAGAATTATTAATTAACTTAAAGTATATTTATCAAAGTAAAATAATAAAGGGCAAAGAGAGCCGATAACATAAAAAAACTAAAACTTTAATTTAAATATAATGTAGCTACTACAACAAATGTTTCTACTCCGATCGGGTCATATTTTCAATGTTACAATATTTACCCAGGTTAATTGTCAAAATACGTATGAGCGTGCTAATGTATGCGCATGTGTCGCACGGGTCACGCGGTGCGATTCTTGACGCATGCGTATAATGCACAATCAAAATTGGGGTCCACTTTTTCAAACAAGTTAGCAGTCTAGTAGTATATATAGAAATCTGTGACGCAAGCGCACGGTGTTCGGGCGGTTCTCGCCATTTTCGCGGGTTATATTGCGTCATTATTTGTGTTATTCACCGCCTACGGCGGCTTTTTCGTTAAGCGGGGAGCACAGACTTTTGCATAACGCATAAACCATATACATAAAGAATTTGATTGGTCCATTGACTCATGCATAAGAAAATGGGCCAATGAAATTCCTTATGCACATGCTTTATGCGTTATGCAAAAGTGTGTGTTTACACACATTTATATACATAAACGTATAATACAAACACAACAATACATATCATACACGTATTTATATTTTTTAAAAGTACATGATTCATATATGCATATTATGTGATAAGTACGCACAGATATAAGAATTAATTGTTCTGTGTTGCAGATGATACTGTATCCAGCGGATTTAGAAACTGAGACAGAGGATGCGTTTTGATCAAGATGTTCCGTCAACATTATCACCAAACATGTATCACCCTCGACATGCTTTGAAAAATGCAGTAAGTAAATGTTTATTAGAGTTTAACAAGAAGAAAGCAGTTGGGGAGTAATAGCCAAACCGCAATCATGTGTTGCGCCTACGATACCTATTCTAATTATTCCCTCCGTGAACACGTGTATGAGTCTTACACATAAACGATCCTCTAACCACAGTTTTTGCCACGCCTAGGGCGAATTTCAATCATCTTCAAGCCAATGTTTGCTCAAGCGTGACAGGCAGCGATAGCACAACCTCCATCTGGACCTATAATATAAATGTAATCAGCGAGCCTGTTCTGACTACATCAAATACTTATTTGAATTACCTACAAATGCAACTGATGTGGATGTTTGTGATTATATCATTAGGTGAGTTTAAATCTCATTAATTTTCTTAATTTATGTTATATGTATAATTCTTTATATTATTATTATATTTTATCATATAGATATTGTATCGCTATTCATCTTGATGAACATATTGATAAATTCCATTTACTTGTATTTATGACTAAGAAACTGACATAACATAATAAACATACACATAAACATATACATACACAAACACAACAACAATATATACATAAAATTAAGAAGAAAAAGGACTTTTTTTATACAAAAAATAATAAACATTGAAATGGCATTGTAAGAGTCAATAAATAAATTATTATAGGTAACAATATTAAACAATATTTAATTTTATAACTATTATAACATAAAACTTAAAACTACTTGAAATCTAACATTAAACGATAAAAATATATATAAATACGTAATTAAAAGTTTCGACTACATTATTGAATCATCTTCAGATTTGGCTTTTACGTTGATGTTGAAATATACAGATAACCGCATTTTTTTAAGAATAGTAGAAAAGTTATACAGTTTCTATAAATCTGTAAAAAAGTTATTCGAAATTTAAAAAATTTAAATTACAAAGACAAATATAAATATACAAACATACCGAAAGATTTATATCACATTTGGAAATATTAGTCAATCTGCTTAACAATAGATGTACAATAAAAAACCAAACTACCAAGAGATGTCATAAATCAAATAGTAAACAATAAAAAATAAATTATAGTTAATATGTTAAAAATGTAAAAAATTATGTCACAATGCATCTTGCAATCAATTATATAATAATATGTCAAACCTATGCGACAGATCAACACAGACTAAAAAAAAGAACTGATATTGAAAGATCAAATTCTATTTATAGGTATATACTCTTTATGAAGACCTTCTGTATCAGTTTGTAAATTTATACACTTTCTGTTTTTTAATATTTAACATTTTTGAAATCAAACGTTTTCTATAACAAGGTTCTTCATCAAGAATTTTTACACTATCCCATTGAAAATCATGATCATGGTTTAATCTACGTTCAGTTATTACCGATCTCACAGATGTATTATGTCTGATATGACTACGATGTTCATTTATTCTCGTCTTTAGTTGTCTATTCGTCTGTCCTACATAAGAAGCTTCCACGGAGATAAGAAATAACAGGAGGGAGTGTATGGCCTTCCAGGTGGTGGGGAAAACTGCGTTATATGTGATTGGTTGGCCACAGTAAGGCCGATATTTCATGTGTCGCACGACAAGGCTTTTCAAGCCTGTTTATTGGCTGTACAACAGAGAGATTCTCGGATCTCTCTGTCCTATAGCCATTCAACGTGCTTGAAAAGTTTGTCGACCGACACATGAAATATCGGGCTAGTAAGGCGTTTTGTACACTTTATTGAGATACTCCTTGCACTATTCTGCACTAGGCGCATGATCTCTGACCTATCTGAACCTATTATGTATGTACTTATAGTATTGTTCGTTTTGTCTCTCGGGAGTAGCTCGGAATTGTTCTGAATAAACCCAGCGTACTTGAATGTGATCCATTTAATGCTGCAAATGCTTCGTTGATCAATCAGAAAAAAAATTTTACGAATTGATCAATCAAAGAACTAGGTTCGTTCGGAGCGATTCTGAGCAGCTCCCGAGAGACAAAACGATCAACAATACTTATCTTTGGTGAATGTAATAATCTATAATTGGCGTCATATTTTTCCACAATACATAACAATATTAAACAAAATGCCCATGCGATATAGTGCAATAGGTAGCAAAAGCAATACAAATATTAATAAAGAAGAAATAGACATGTCATTAAAAAAAATTTCATGGGTAAGTATAAATAACTATATATGTACACACACACACACACACATATATATATGCACACTCACGCACGCACGCACAAATACACACACACAGACACATATATATACGTATGTATATATCATACTTATAAATATTATTTATGAATTTTCCATTCTTCGTTTCAAATGACGCGCTTTGGCAAGCCACACCAATATGGCGCTCATTGTTCCTCCCTTACGTCTGCTTATAGGGGGTGTATGGGGTATATCCTCCCTCCTATTATTTCTTACCTCCATGGAAGCTTCACAATCATTACACTAAATTTTACCCAGTGAGAAATAGAGTTCCGACGAACCATCCGACCGTTACGGACGCGTTTCGGTTCGGATGCTCTTCATTGTATATTTTTGAAAGTGTTGCCAACTTTGACTGTGCATTGTATCATATAGATGCGTGTCCGTGGTTGAGCTCGTCTCGATTGTTCGTCATTTAGCACCCTTTGACGACCTGGGCTCCTATGACGCGCGTTATTGTGGCGTGACGACGCCATAGACGCAGGCGCCCGGAAACCGGTCGAGCAACGCCATTCTCGCGGGCATTGCATCACCAGTTTTTGAAGAAATCTATTGACGTGATCTGGCCGTATTGTCTCCGCTCACTTTACGTTGGGAGACATGAGCCATTAATAATTAAGAAGAAGAAAGATCATAGACAACATTATTTTTGGATGTGTGGAGACGTGAGTCTTTTTGTACCTTAATATATTTATTCATTTTATTTGGACTACGAAAAGATACTCTAATATCGTTCTTGTTTAAAATTAAAATCTTTTGATTTTTTCTGCGTGGACTGGAATGAATGGTAGTGGTACCGTAAGCCAACATAAACTTTCATTATCTTTGTTATCTCTTTGTGTTAAAAGTTAATTTTTATAGTTTTTTAATAATGCATTCTGTGCGCCGCGAAGGTTTAAGATTTCAAATGGATATCATAAAATTAAGAGATAAAAGAATAAATTAGTATATCATAATAATAAGAATATCTTAGATGATGCATTTCATACTTATTAATCATTCTGAAGAGGACCTAAATACGTGGTCAAAACTAGTAAATTTATGTAATATAATGTCATACATCTTTGTTCTATGTTGTATTATAAATTAGTTTTAAGTGTTGTCGGAATAGATTATGTTAAAATATATTATTTAAATTTGCTGTTCAAATTATTATTTTTATTTATATGACTCTTACAATGCCATTTTTATGTTTATTATTTTGTGATATATTTGTACTCTAAAAAGTAAATGATATCCGACAAAAATCGTATCATAGAAATGAAAAGTTCAAGCCATGTTCAAAAAAGGATACTCAAAAATTTAAACCTTTTTATCTAATAATAATATATTACCATGAAAAGTAACTGATATATTATTAATTAAAGGTGCCTGTACAAAGTAAACATACACTTTATGTATTTCTTGAACATGGCTTGAACTTTTCATTTTTATGATTAAATTTTTTTCCCCTCTTTTTAGTTTGGCTGTGTGAATGAATTACGGATACAAATGGCACAAAAACAGCAAAAATATGGATTGAGCATTCAGTTTGCCTCTCAACTAAAAAAAAGTTGTAAAGTAAGTAAATTATCCATATAACCTTACAGACTATTAATTATTCAAGAGAATACTTACAAAACACATATTTATATGCTTTGCAGAAACATATCGAAAGAATGAAACATGCACGGAATGATAAAAAGTCTGGTAACGACACCAGATTGCTCTCGAGAGGCGAACGATCCTACTAATACAGACGAATACAGACGGTATTTACTTACTTTCTCTCTTCTTTTACTGTTTTCTTCAAATTTTATGTAAGAATGATTTATGCGTTTGCGTTTTTTACGTTTAAAATAATCTCTTATTTTCTTTATAGAGGAATCTTCGAAGAAACATCCATTCTCTTGTCCTTGGAGTTACTGGACTGCTTTAACCACACATTACTTAGACATTACAAGTAATTCGCGCACGCACGTCCTTAAGGAGTTAGCAGAGTACACGACCGATCCCGTAGATAAGGGGAAGCTGAAATTGATGGCATCGACCAGCGCAGAGAACAAGTCTGTTTATCAGCAATGGATAATTCAAGAGAATCGCAATATTATGCATATTTTAGAGGATATTCCCAATTCGAAGCCATCACTAGATCTCTGTGCGAGATTTTGGCACGATTACAATGTCGGTACTATTCAATTCATCTCCGAAGGTATTTCTTTTAATTTAAAAAATGATTTAAGAAGAGGTTTCTCTTAAAAAATAATTTGTATAAAAATCATTCTTTCTGTTTTAGCTTCATCCAACTTCGATCCACATTATGGCAGTAGTGATGAAGTACAAAACTCCGACTGGTATAGAATAAACAAGAGCGTAACGACCAATTGGTTGAAGGAAAAACATCCTTCCAATCTACCTTGTCTTGTTCTGATTTTCGTAAGAAAATCTCAGTTCCCCCCGCTTGCCAACGCGCCCGAGTACCCCCATCATTATGGTTGGTCCAGCAACTGGTTTAGCGGCATTCAGAGACTTCATACAAGAGCGAGACTTTGCTAGAAAAGCAGGTAAACATGTATTCGCTTTCGATATCTCCTAACATATTTTCTCCGCCAGAAGAGTGTATCAATATTTAAATTCCAGGTAAAGAAACAGGCGACACGATACTGTACTTTGGATGCAGGAAAAGCCAAGAGGACTATCTCTATCGTCAAGAATTAGAGCAATATGTGAAGAACGGCATTTTAACATTGCACACCGCGTTCAGCCGGGAGCAATCGCACAAAATATACGTCGCGCATTTACTTGAGAAGAATAAGGAGGAAATATGGTGTGCCAATGGCGAACAAAACAAACGTATTTATATTTGCGGGTTAGTTTAAAGCATTTACTATTATAAAAAAAATATATTCAAATTATAAATTATGTATGTTCTTTTTTAGGGGTGCAAAAAACATGGCTTGCAACGTGCACAACATTTTGCTCAAACTGGTGATGGAACACGGTAATATGTCAGAACTTAACGTTGCAAATTATTAAATTAAATTGATATCCGCTCAAATAAATTTCAAATTAAACTTGATATACCTCCCAGGTCAAAAACTAATTGAACTATACTAGTTGTTAGAAATATATATAAATTTATTATTAATAATTACATCGGTATATACGGAAAAGTTTCGACTTCACAGAGTCCTCAACAATCGCAACCGAATTCTTAAAAATTAATTAATTTTTTTTCTCTTTTTATATTATTTTTTTAATTTTTTTGGTATATTGCGAAGAATATCACAAGTCGGCGTTTCGTCCCAGCCTCCACTACTAGATTCATCAGTAAGATAACGTAGTGGAAGCTTACCTTAGACGCCGGTGTAAATTATTAAATCAAGACTCTACATAAAGCAATATATGTATATTTCAACAATTTCGAGAATTTCGCGAATATCAATAAACATCTGATAGCGAGTCGACGTAGTAATACTCTTCGCAATATTTATGTAATATAT
>NW_017280506.1:341244-353191 GCF_001594065.2 Cyphomyrmex costatus | reverse complement strand
TTCCCACGCGTTGTTAGACCAGCGTACAACACATTAAATTAAATTGATATCCGCTCAAATAAATTTCAAATTAAACTTAATATACCTCCCAGGTCAAAAACTAATTGAGCTATACTAGTTGTTAGAAATATATATAAATTTATTAATTAATAATTACATCGGTATATACGGAAAAGTTTCGACTTCACAGAATCCTTAACAATCGCAACCGAATTCTTAAAAATTAATTAATTTTTTTTTTTTTTATTATTTTTTTAATTTTTTTGGTATATTGCGAAAAATATCACAAGTCGGCGTTTCGTCCCAACCTCCACTACTAGACTCATTAGTAAGGTAACGTAGTGGAAGCCTACCTTAGACGCCGGTGCAAATTATTAAATCAAGACTCTACATAAAGCAATATATGTATATTTCAACAATTTCGAGAATTTCGCGAATAACAATAAACATCTGATAGCGAGTCGACGTAATAATACTCTTCGCAATATTTATGTAATGTATATAAGGTAGGCTTCCACTACGTTACCTTACTGATGAGTCTAGTAGTGGAGGCTGGGACGAAACGCTGACTTGTGATATTCTTCGCAATATATCAAAAAAATTAAAAAAATAATATAAAAAGGGAAAAAAAATTAATTAATTTTTAAGAATTCTGTTGCGATTGTTGAGGACTCTGTGAAGTCGAAACTTTTCCGTATATACCGATGTAATTATTAATAATAAATTTATATATATTTCTAACAACTAGTATAGCTCAATTAGTTTTTGATCTGGGAGGTATATCAAGTTTAAGTTGCAAATTATATCAAGATGGAGTCACAAAAGCGATACTCTAGTGAAGTTTGGAGTTGAACCATATTATATACGCAATAGTAATAATGCCGCTCGAGCGGCATTTTGACCGCGCGTGGTGAGGTGAGGGGACAGCAGAAGGCGGAGTTTATTTATCTCCGAACAATTCTTCATCAGAGCGAAGGGTACGCTGATACTGAGCCGCTACCCTGGGGGACGGACTCCCTTTTATGTAGATGCTGTTAGGAGGGATACTTCTTTGGCCTGTCGAGAGGGCAGTCTTCCATATCTTGCTTACATTATAGCCTGAGTCTCTGTTTAAATTGTCTGGATGTTTCTGCATTTCCAAGGCCTCTCTGTGCTTCCTTGGGAAATATGATGTTGTTGCGGCAATAGTTGCCGTTTTATCAAATAGTTTTATCGAATAGTGAACCCATGGCCGCTCCAGATGTCTGTTCATAGAATTGGTCATTATAGGAGAAATAAGTGGTAGTTAGACAGTGCTCTATTAAAGGGATGATTTTATTTGGGACTTTATGAGAGGTTTTTATAATATCTACAGTGTCTTTTATTGGGACATTTGTGAAGAGTGACTCTACGTCGAAGCTTACCAATATATCTTCAGGGTGTAGACGGATTTTTTGGATTTTCCGTATGAAGTCCGTCGAGTTGGTAATATGTGACTTCGTCCTTCCTATCAGGGGTTGTAATTCGCGGGCTAGGAATCGTGAGATGTCGTATGTCGGGGATCTTATGGAACTGACAATTGGTCTGAGAGGGACGTTCGGTTTGTGTATTTTTGGCTCGCTGTTTACCATTTCGCGATCAAATGTTGTTAACTTTTTGTTTAACTTATTTAATGGAAAGTAAGTTAACATTAATGTAATGTTTACGGCAACCCAGCAAACATTAATTATATAATTATTAAAATGTCCATGTACTAATGGACAACTAGGAACATAATAACTATTCTCGAGTAGGCATTTTCACTTCCTATGATTTTCTTCTATAACATTGTTTTTTAACAGTTGGTTTTTTATACATTTGATGTCTTTTTTTATACTGTTAATATCGTACTTAATACTTTCAAAATTAGTAATACATTTTATGAATTGACCTAAAAGCATATTTTATTATCTACATTTTAATGTTAATTTATTAGTTAGTATTAATTAATTATATAGTTAGTATTAAAAAATATGGTTTTCTCATGAACAATTGTAAAAACTTATTTTACCTTCAGATAAACCTGTAATTGCTCGTGGTTGTGACGTTGTTGCTATTCTTGTCGATGATGCAGAAGAATGTGATCTCATATCTTCATTGATATCTATGCACATAAGTTAGAGAAAGCTATCAAAAAATATATAATTTATTATACTAAAAACATAAAAACATTTCTTTCATGTAATTTACTTTCAATATTGTTTTTATTAGGCAGTAAGTAATCGATAGGTTTCGGTTCTGGTAGTTGTTTGTTTTTTTTTTTTATATCGATATTTCTTCTTTGAAGTATAAATCCCATTTCTATCTGTGTTGTCATCATCATGTTCACTGGATGAAGATGTTTCATCACATAATATTTCAGATACAGATTTTGATGTACAAAGCTGATTTCGAAAGCGTTTTCTTTTACTTGTTTGGTTTTCGGTTACATCTGTATCTGTTTGAATTCCATCGGTATCTAAATACTGATATTGATCTCTTTTTGATTTAGCTTTTATTAAAATATCTGTAAATTAAATTAATCAATTTTATATTAAACTAAACTTTCAATTCTTGTGATAATGAATTAAAAATCAAATTTAAATTTTAAAAATATATCAACATGTTAATATTAAAAGTCTATTTAAAAACAAGTTTACCTGTTTGATACAAAATTCGACATGAATATGTTTTCCAATGTGATTTTGGTGTTTCGAAAGTTGTGACTGCTTTCCAAAATCGAGTTGCTTTATATTCAGGATAAAATGTTTTCCGATTTCCATCAGTCAACCAAGAAGCTTTCCAAATTAAATGATAAAAATGCACGGCTAATAAACATAGATCCCAGATTGATCGTTATGCTAGGAAACCAGATCATGGCAATGTCAATCGAGTCGACTTAACTCATTCCCGACGTTTGCACTTTTTAAATTTAGTCACTTTTTATTTAGCCACTTTTTTGCAAAATTCATAACAGATAAAATTACAATTTATCTGCAGTGTACCTATTATTTCTATCGCCACTGCATGTTTAAATTGCTATTTTAGTAATTTTGTAGAGACGTAGTCTTGATCTTAGTTTTACAATAAGAGCTTTTATTCAACGAGAGAAATTACACACAACGAACAATCAACGAACTTAGAGACGGTCAAAGGGAAATTAACAGCAGCGTAGCGGAGACAAAAGAATACGCACCGATAAATACATGAAGAACGCTTTCTGACGTTATCTCTAGAAACTTCTCAACTCGTACGCATCATTCGCACATGATATCATGATTACAATAACGCCATCTACATCGATATCGGTTTTAGTCTACAATTATTCCTCAACAAATTTAAAGTCGAAGGTTGCGGAATACTGAACGAACTATATTCTGTTCTCTTCTATTTCCATAGTGAATCGGATGTTAGCTTGTTGGTTATTGAGGAAGTTTAAGAACTTGTCGAGTTCATTTTTTCCGTGTCTCCAGATTACAAATGTGTCGTCTACATATCGGAACCAAATTTCTGGCTTGCTAGTCGCCTTTCGGAGGGCCTCTTCTCCGAAGTGTTCCATGAAGATGTTCGCTACTACGGGAGAAATAGGAGAACCCATGGCCGCTCCGGATGTCTGTTCATATAATTGGTCATTATAGGAGAAACAAGTGGTAGTTAGAGAGTGCTCTATTAAGGGGTTATATCTGTTTGGAACCCAAAAAAAAGGGTTTTTTCAAGATTTTTCTGTGAGTACATTTTTAAATTATAATTTATAACCAATATACCAATCGATTAAGCAACTCTTTAGGAGTAAGAAAAAATTTTATAATTGACAATTTTTTTACAAAATGGCGGCTGTAGGACCGCATAAACAATACAAGATTTTTCGAAGATTCTCCGCGGTGAGCAGTAGAAGTTCTCTGGGTCACCATCTGGAAGCATAAACAAATTTTTTTTATGAACTGTATGAGTTTAGCTAGTGAAGTACACACGATTATAATTTTATAATTTTTTTTCGCAGAATGGCGAGACTTAGAAAATAAATTCGCATTTTCGACGAAAAAAATCGACTTCAATTTTTTATTAAAAAAAATCCTCTTCATCAATTGTTAAAATCGTGTGTACTTCACTAGATAATCAAATGAAGAAGTTACAATTAAATTTTCAAGTCGATCGGATAAAAACTCTTCGAGTTCTACTGTTCGCCAATTTCGAAAACATAGTTTCGAGAAAAACGCGTTTGAAGTTTGAAAACGTTGTAATTTTTCGAAATCTCATAATAGTATGGTCCATGACAATTTTTTTACCTTCACTCTGCTATCCCAGCACCATACAATTGCCCTTCCACGGCCGTATTTTGCTCCTCCAGCTCTTTTCTGGTCGATGTAATGCTGCGTCGAGCCTCTTTTGCGATATCGGAAAGTGAATGCTTGGTGGCTTTGATGCGGTTTTCGTCTGATTCCAAACAAAAATCGTATAAATTTCGTCCAACCGTCAATCCAAGTGCATCGTAGATGGGAAATAAGCTTGATAGGTCATCATTAAAATTGATAATGGCGATATCAGTCGCTATATCGAGCACAGTTTTTTCGCTTGACACAGTCTTCGGTGCGATGGACCACACGACCGAATTGAACGATTCGTTGGTATTTTGCGTGTATCCACCCAAGCAGCGTGAAAGAAGATCGTCCGAGCTAAGTTCTACGTAGATCGGCTTTATCGCTTTGAAAACATCTTCATGCATAGGTGGCTTATGCGTAAAACTTGGAGAATTATAGGAGAAATAAGTGGTAGTTAGACAGTGCTCTATTAAAGGGATGATTTTATTTGGGACTTTATGAGAGGTTTTTATAATATCTACAGTGTCTTTTATTGGGACATTTGTGAAGAGTGACTCTACGTCGAAGCTTACCAATATATCTTCAGGGTGTAGACGGATTTTTTGGATTTTCCGTATGAAGTCCGTCGAGTTGGTAACATGTAACTTCGTCCTTCCTATCAGGAGTTGTAATTCGCGGGCTAGGAATCGTGAGATGTCGTATGTCGGGGATCTTATGGAACTGACAATTGGTCTGAGAGGGACGTTCGGTTTGTGTATTTTTGGCTCGCTGTTTACCATTTCGCGATCAAATGTTGTTAACTTTTTGTTTAACTTACTTAACCCTTGTGTTGCCACCCGGGTACCCATCGGCGTACATTTTGTTGAATAATTTTTTTCGCAAAAAAGATTGGCCAAAATATTCTTGAATCCCCATGATTTGACCGATTCTTTATTAAAATTTGCATTCCATATGTTTGAAAAAATTTTTTAACTGAAAAAAGTTTGCATTTGAAAAAAAAAACACTTATGAGCCACCCGGGTACCCAGATAGGAAGAGCATGATTTTTACATAGCATATCGTAAAAATATAATAATAATAATATATATTTATTTCAAATTGTTTATTTATTGTATGTACTATAGAAATAATAAGAAATATCATATTTTATATAGATATATTATATTAGAAATCAGTTATTACATTGTAAACATTTTGTGATTTTTGATGTGTGCTGATCACAAACGGGCTTATTACAACCAACGCAAGTCTTTCTTGTCTTTCTTCTTTTCCTAATAGGCTGCTCGTTGCAAATGTAGCATGACCCAACTACAACTCTTCTGCCACTAGCGTCTCGTTGATAGTTGTCAGTTACTGACACTTCTGTTATTGACCTTTCAAAATAACTTTCGACTGCGATTTTTGTTGCATTATTTCGCATGACTTGCTGGTTAGAAAACCGCTCTTCTATTATTGGCATGGCTAGTTCTTCTGAGAGCTGGCGTAGAAAAAGTCTGCGTCTGTTAGTTTTTTTTGGAAGCATATTATTATTCTCATAATAAATAACGTACGCAGCAACAGCAGCGATATCCAAAATATTGTAAAAAAACGCTAGCGGCCATCTGCACGTTCGCCGTTGGGTAGAATATCTCATGCACATTTGATCCATGGTGTCAACACCAGCTTTGGTATTGTTATAAAACAAAATGATTTCTGGTTTCATGTGAGATGCATCAGAGATCTGAGCATCACTGTGCATCGTACTGAGAAGAATCACCGCTTTTCTTTTCTTCGGAACATACGAGCAGATCGTAACCTTCTCGTGAAATCCAAAAAGCGTTGATAATAACGGTCTAGAGTTCGACGGTTTCATCTCTTCAGGAATATATGTTTTATTTTTTTTCATAGTACCGACGATAGTGAGATTCCATGACAATAGACTCTTTACCAACGGTAAGGTCGTGAAAAATCTATCCATGCTAATGTTCCGGCCAGATCCCTTGTAAGCGGCGACCAGTTCTTTCACAACTCGTTCTCCTTGGTTGACTTCTCGAGTATTACCTTGTTTGCCTGTATAGAAAATCCCTTTGAGTGGATATGCATTACTTGCATCGCACAACCAAAAAACTTTTAGGCCGTATTTAGCAGGCTTCGATGGCATGTACTGTGTAAATTTTGTTCTTCCTCGAAAAGGAAAGAGCTGTTCGTCGATAGTCAAGTGCTCCGTTGGTCTATACATCGCCGCTAGGTTTGCATTCAGCATATTCCAAATATCAGATATAGGTGCAGCTTTATCATTGGCTGCTCGTTCCTGGCGTGTAGTATAATCATCAAAACGTACAAAACGTAAAAGCGACTGAAATCGCCTTCGTCCCATCGTTGCACGATATAGCGGATACGAATTTTTCTTCCACATTTCATCTATGTGGTCTGTGTTCGAATTATTTGCACCAGCTCCTATCAAGATTCCAAAGAAAGAGTACATTTCACTTACAGTAACTCTCTTCCATACACGCGGCTCGTTCTGTGGATGCTTGCTATTAAAATCTTCGTACTCGGCTTTCGCTTTTTTATTTGTACACCGAACGATAATGTCAACCATTTCCAACGTGATTAATTTTTTGAATGTGCCAGAGATCGTTAACATTTCCGTACTTCTATGCGGTCCAGCTCTCTGCCTAACAATATTTCTAGCCGGAGTTTGATAGTTACGAGGCGGAGTTTTGTTCCAAACCGTTTTATCTTTTGCCACAAAAGTTGTACTAGTGCTGTCTGAAACATCTGAAGGTACTTCGTTGTCACTCTCCTCCTCAGTATCTCTTTCGTCGTCATCGCCTTCTTCATTTCCGCCATCAATTTCGGCTTCATCATCAACGTAATCTTCATTATCCGATGCTCCAGCATTGACAGATTTCGGATCATTATTATTGGGAAACCAATCCTCGTCTTCACTGTCCGAAGGGTCGTCACATTGGTCATCTTCTTCGCCGAGTAATCTCTTCAAATACTCGTCCTTTTCAGCGTCACTCAATCTAATAAATAATAAATAAATTCATGTTTTACAATAATATTAAATTTATAATAATATCAAATATATAATACAAATATTGAATTTTTTATATTTACGTTACCTCATAAACTCAGCTCTCGACACTTCCTCCATCTTTCTATTTTCTGCTTCACAAATATAATGCACTGTCACAAGCTTCACTAAATAATACTGAAGTAAGTCACAAGGTAAAAACAGCGGATATAATACGTACTCATACACTAAAATGCGCTCAGCAGTGGCCGTACGTCTTTTTTTTTCGAGCGAACGAAAAGAACTAAGCAAAACACTGACGCAACCAACTGAAGCACGTGCTTCACGTGAAAAACACGTGAAGCACGTGTTATATTCAGATAGAAATACCTTCCTAGAATATGAATAATTAAATATTGATCGACATTTTTAGTTACAATGGCCAAGAATTCTTCTTTACCAAGAATTTTGTAGGCAGGGTACCCGGGTACCCCGGGTGGCAGATACTGTGAGTTTTTTTGGGTGGCAACACAAGGGTTAATGGAAAGTAAGTTAACATTAATGTAATGTTTGCGGCAACCCAGCAAACATTAATTATATAATTATTAAAATGTCCATGTACTAATGGACAACTAGGAACATAATAACTATTCTCGAGTAGGCATTTTCACTACCTATGATTTTCATTGTGTAACTACTGAAAATATTGAAAATAATCTTGAAAACTATTGAAAACTGATGAAAAGTTCTTATAAATTTTGTTGAGAGCCGATCAGGGCCGATTGAGCTGACCCAGATCACCGATGTATCTTTCATATACAGGGTGGACCAATAACTCTGTCCACCTTGAATATCTCCGCTATTTTTAGAGATATGAAAATATTGTTATTACAAAAGTTGTAGGGCATCAAGAGAACTATAACATGTGCTAGTCATAATTTTTTTAGGTGGAGGCGCTTCGGAGATTTCAAGGTCAACTTCATTTTTTTAAATGGAATTATATGAATTTTTTTTCTGAACATTAAAGAACATAGTATACCAGGAAGTGCCGACCACACCGGAAAATATGAAGCAACGAATTAATGCAGCATGTGCGACAATCAGTCCGGAAGTGTTAAGAGGTGTACGTGCTTCTGGAATTAAACGATTGCAGTGTTGCATTAATGCAAACGGACATCACTTCGAACACTTTTGACGTAAGAATCTTCACACCAATTAATTCACCTCATTATACTGTTCACAAAAGCATTAAGGTACGATTATCAAAAAGTCAATAGTTCACGAGTTATTAAACATTATATGTCAATATGCACCAAAGGAATATGTAAAATATCTCGTAAACTATTGGTTTTTTTATATCTCTACCTTAATACTTTTATGTACAGAATAATTAGAGGAATCATATAGTGAAAAAAATTCATATAATTCCATTTAAAAAAATGAAGTTGACCTTGAAATCTCCGAAGCGCCTCCACCTAAAAAAATTATGACTAGCACATGTTATAGTTCTCTTGATGCCCTACAACTTTTGTAATAACAATATTTTCATATCTCTAAAAATAGCGGAGATATTCAAGGTGGACAGAGTTATTGGCCCACCCTGTATGTGCGTAGTATTTCGTGGCGTCATCTACTAAGGAGAAGACAAGTAATGTAGGCTTCAGCTATAACAATGCAACTTGGCCGCCATGCACAACAATAAATTGGTAGTCCAACAAATAATCTTTGATAATAAAAAAGATAACCATAAATAACGCACATAACCTCACAAAATGTAATAAGTATTTTCTTACGTACTTTGAATGATTTGAAAAGTTTTTTACTTTTAACACTCAGCTCTTTATTTCGTTTCTTTGCATTCCAGGTCATTTCGGCAATTCAAAACTACACAAACACGTCTTCACATTTTCAACAATTTTTGAACATTTAATACAAACATTTTGATTAACAAATAATCTACTGCAAGGCAAACAATGCGCAAATGCTAATATCACAAATGTGGGTCATCTCTGCCGCCATATTGAAAATTTAACCATGGGCTGCTTTCGGAAGCAAAGAATTTACTCCTTACTAATATTAAATGACAGAGCAAAAAAAGCGCTTTTTTCAAGCTGTGACAGCTTTTATTGTATTGTACAATACGTGACATTTCATTGACTCAGCGAATTAATACTATGTTTTTTTAAATTAATTAAGAGTCAAATTCTATGTGACACATGATAGTGGTTAGTACAAGAATCGGTAGGGTAGAGTAGGGACAGGGGGTAGGTAGGTTACAATCTGGTGATCGTGCTTGAATCTCGTGATTAGGCTTGGTCGATGAGACGCCGCGTGCGTCAAGTGCACAAGTCTACGAGATAAGGACATCAAACGACCATCATTGCTTGTTAACAAAATTGAACAATTAGTATCTGTCTAACAAACAAACGATCCCGTGTTTAGCGAGATCACAAATTCAAGAAACCGTTGTGTTTTAATGATGTATATTATAGGTATAGGTTAGCTGACAGACACCGAATTTTCAATATGTTTTTATCTTTTCGGTCGAAATTCATAGTCTTAATTAATTTCCTTTCTATACGCCGCGATGCCGAGAATCAATTAGTTTAACGCTGAGAGGATTTATGCATTAGTAGAGAACGATTGACTAAAAATAGATGCATTCTTGCATCTTGATTATAATCCTAATTTTACACGACACATGTAAAAATATGACACCCCCTTACCGCGAGACGTCACCAAGCAATTAATATATTATAAACACGAACATTTTAACACAAACCACCATTTTTCCTTCTGAACATCATCCGACAAGGTAAGAACCTCGCGCCTGAAGGCGTCTCGGAAGTTTCTCGTTGCAGAGTAAATTTGTCGAAACAAATTGGCCAATAGACAACTAATTAAAGTCAATTTGATCTATAATATCTGCAGTATCTTTTATTGGGACATTTGTGAATAGCGAGTCTACATCGAAACTTATCAATATATCTTCAGGGTGTAGACGGATTTTCTGGATTTTCCGTATGAAGTCCGTCGAGTTGGTGATATGTGACTCCTTCCTGTCAGGGATTGTAATTCGCGGGCTAGGAATCGTGAGAGGTCGTATGTCGGGTATCTTATGGAACTGGCAATCGGTCTGAGAGGGACGTCTGGTTTGTGTACTTTTGGCAGGCCATACAATCTCGGTGGTAGGGAATTGGCAGGTTTCAATGTTGCTTTGGTTGTGCTGGGTAGACCGCTCCTTTGTAATAGGATGCTAGTTTTCCGTGCTGTCCTGTTTGTTGGGTCTCTGTCAAGCCTTGTGTGTGTTTTGTCCGAAAGGAGAGACTCCATCCTCGTTCTGCATTCTGTTATTAAAATAATGATTCTATTGCAGAATCAGCTTTATTCTAACATCGATAAATATATCTACACATTTATATATCAACATAACCTAAGCACTTACCTTGAACAGCAAACCTCCATCACGTCACGCTGCCTGGTTTCTCGTTGCAGAGTAAATTTATCGAAACGAATAGACAACTAATTAAAATCAATTTGATCTATAATATCTACAGTATCTTTTATTGGGACATTTGTGAATAGCGACTCTACATCGAAACTTATCAATATATCTTCAGGGTGTAGACGGATTTTCTGGATTTTCCGTATGAAGTCCGTCGAGTTGGTGATATGTGACTCCTTCCTGTCAGGGATTGTAATTCGCGGGCTAGGAATCGTGAGAGGTCGTATGTCGGGTATCTTATGGAACTGGCAATCGGTCTGAGAGGGACGTCTGGTTTGTGTACTTTTGGCAGGCCATACAATCTCGGTGGTAGGGAATTGGCAGGTTTCAATGTTGCTTTGGTTGTGCTGGGTAGACCGCTCCTTTGTAATAGGATGCTAGTTTTCCGTGCTATCCTGTTTGTTGGGTCTCTGTCAAGCCTTGTGTATGTTTTGTCCGAAAGAAGAGACTCCATCCTCGTTCTGCATTTTGTTATTAAAATAATGATTCTATTGCAGATTCAGCTTTATAGGTTATTCTAACATCGATAAATATATCTACACATTTATATATCAACGTAACCTAAGAGTAGAGTGTACAGGCCGGTTCTAGGCCAAATTTGAGTTTGAGCTTTTTTGAATTTGATTTTTTTGAGTTTTTTTTTTTTAAGATATTGACGACTGTGATTCGTCCATTTTTTTTTTGAGTTGAGCTTTTTGAATTTGATTTTTTTGAGTTTTACCTTTTTGAATTTGATTTTTTGAGTTTGAGTTTTTTGAATTTTATTTTTTGAGTTTCAGCTTTTTTGAATTTTGATTTTTTGAACCAGGTTTACCAACATAAATCATTGAGCTTTTTTTTCCGTAAGCACTAAAATTTTGAATCAGGTTTACCAACATAAAATACTAAGTGAAGGGTGATGACGTCACAGGGTTAGAGGGGTATGACGTCACGGGATGGGGAGGGTGACGCCGCAGAGGGGCAGGAAAATGGATTCGCAGGGTGCTGACGCATTCGCGGAAAGAATTGTGGTGGTCGCCGCGGGGTCAATGGCTGCCAGGGTCCTCCGGTAAGCTAACGCGCGCGGTCCTCCCCCGCCGCGAGGTCCGTCAGGCGCGGTCCCTCCGGGCGCGGTCCGGCCCCCAC
>NW_017280506.1:312746-339478 GCF_001594065.2 Cyphomyrmex costatus | reverse complement strand
TAGACGTTTCGCCATGCTGTACGGGACCATCCCGTCTTCCCATCGCAATCCATGGTGATAAGCACTCAACCAGGAAGCGCAAGATTTGTCGGATCTTGTCAGTAAATTCCATGGTATAGGACAGGAAAAAATGTAGTGTGTGATAACAGTTCCTCTTCTCAGCACCGCTACTTCCTTGACAATAAATTTCTTGTCCACGACGAATCCTTGTAGATCCACAAACGTTGGTATGATCATGACGAGCATTTATTCGAAAATGCAGTCATATCAGTGTTAATCTCTCTCTTAAATTGAAGATAATTGCTGACGGTGCGATTTACATAATCTTGCGCACTACGTTGGACAGCGGGCAGTATTCGATAACACGATCGTGTATGATGAGGCAATAGGCTGTAGTATGGCGGGTACATTCTCCTTGCAGTCAAATTCTATTCGTACATCCACGGTAGCGCTCTTGACGGATTCGTTTTGTCGCGAGCAGTCAATGACCGCAAACGGTCCTTTCTCGATAAACGAGAGTACATTGAGCAGAGTTTCGAAGCAGTTGATTCCATAATATGCTTTACGAAAAGGCGCGTACATATCAAACAGGAGAGCGTATCTCTTTTGGTCGAAATCGAGATTCAAATCACCGTACGGATAAAACTCTGAATTGAGAAAAAGCTTCACATTACTCAATTTACAATCATCAAACACGCTCGCATCTTGAGACATGATATTCTTTCGACCGGTCTGAAGAGCAAAGATAACGTAACGCGGCTTCTCGATTTGAGTCGCCGTTTTGACAGCCCATGTATGCTTCGTCGTACTCTGTAACAGAGGATACTCGTACAGATCCCATGAGCGAAAACTCATACTGAGATAACGACCGCTTTACGACCAGCGAATTAATACTATGCTTTTTTAAATTAATTAAGAGTCAAATTCTATGTGATAGTGGTTAGTACAAGAATCGGTAGGGTAGAGTAGGGATAGGGGATAGGTAGGTTACAATCTGGTGATCGTGCTTGAATCTCGTGATTAGGCTTGGTCGATGAGACGCCGCGTGCGTCAAGTGCACAAGTCTACGAGATAAGGACATCAAACGACCATCATTGCTTGTTAACAAAATTGAACAATTAGTATCTGTCTAACAAACAAACGATCCCGTGTTTAGCGAGATCACAAATTCAAGAAACCGTTGTGTTTTAATGATGTATATTATAGGTATAGGTTAGCTGACAGACACCGAATTTTCAATATGTTTTTATCTTTTCGGTCGAAATTCATAGTCTTAATTAATTTCCTTTCTATACGCCGCGATGCCGAGAATCAATTAGTTTAACGCTGAGAGGATTTATGCATTAGTAGAACGATTGACTAAAAATAGATGCATTCTTGCATCTTGATTATAATCCTAATTTTACACGACACATGTAAAAATATGACACCCCCCTTACCGCGAGACGTCACCAAGCAATTAATATATTATAAACACGAACATTTTAACACAAACCACCATTTTTCCTTCTGAACATCATCCGACAAGGTAAGAACCTCGCGCCTGAAGGCGTCTCGGAAGTTTCTCGTTGCAGAGTAAATTTGTCGAAACAAATTGGCCAATAGACAACTAATTAAAGTCAATTTGATCTATAATATCTGCAGTATCTTTTATTGGGACATTTGTGAATAGCGAGTCTACATCGAAACTTATCAATATATCTTCAGGGTGTAGACGGATTTTCTGGATTTTCCGTATGAAGTCCGTCGAGTTGGTGATATGTGACTCCTTCCTGTCAGGGATTGTAATTCGCGGGCTAGGAATCGTGAGAGGTCGTATGTCGGGTATCTTATGGAACTGGCAATCGGTCTGAGAGGGACGTCTGGTTTGTGTACTTTTGGCAGGCCATACAATCTCGGTGGTAGGGAATTGGCAGGTTTCAATGTTGCTTTGGTTGTGCTGGGTAGACCGCTCCTTTGTAATAGGATGCTAGTTTTCCGTGCTATCCTGTTTGTTGGGTCTCTGTCAAGCCTTGTGTATGTTTTGTCCGAAAGGAGAGACTCCATCTTCGTTCTGTAGTCTGATGTATTCATGACTACTGTTGCATTGCCTTTGTTGGCTGGTATTACTATAATGTCTGCGTCTTTGTTTATTTCCTGTAATGCCAGAATGGCATTAAACTAAATTTTCGAATTGGGTACGTGAATTAAACAGAACTAGTCGTACAGAGGAAAAGAGCATAAATATCCAGATGTGACAGAAGGTAACATATACAAAATTATATGAAGTAAGTTTATAATATTAATATTCTATACTTAATGCTTTGAATTATCAATATATGTCATTGATGATGACATATATTGATAATTCATAGCGTTACCAAATATTGTGAGGTTGTCGATGCTAATGTACCAGAAAACAAAAATAACTATTACGAACAAGTGGATGAGGTAGAAAAAAAACTTCAGTTATGATCCAGTGGGCAGAAGTGAAAATAATTTTAATTCAAATAGTACAATAGGCAATGAAAATGAAAAGGGATCTTCCGATGATGATAGAGAAGAGGAACGCACACTGTGAAATTTTTATCAACATATATAATTAAACTATAAATGTATAATTACAGTCACACGACAATTTAAGGATAAGACCGACATTTGTTCGGCGCGCAATTTGAGGGGACTACTTATATATATTAATAAGACGTTATTTCTTACTTTGGATAAATACTGCGAAGAATATTACTACGTCCACTCGCCATCAGAGGTCTATCGATATCCGCAAATTCTCGGAGGTGCTGAGACACGCGTATATCTCTTTATATAAAATCTTGATTTAATAACTTACCAAGGCGTATAAGATAGGCTTCCGACTACAATGCCTTACTGATGAGTCCAGTAGTGGAAGTCGGGACGAAACGCCAAAATTACGTAATATTCTTCGCAATACATTAAAATAAATCACATCAGAGAAAATTTAGATTTTTAATTGTAATTTAACTCTTACTTCGCTCTTTTTAATGTTATTAAATTTAAGGATTATATCATGATAATCTTGTATATCTCGGCGCTCTGAGAATGAATTTAGATGACCAAATTGCTTATCTGACACGTTTTTTACTGTAATGGAGTAAAGACTGCGACCCTTCCGATTCACTATGGAAATAGTTTTATCATGTCTGTACAATTACTCATAAACGAATTTTATTATAATTTTTACATTTTATAAACAACAAAAACAACACATAATTATAAGTGAATATAGCTATTGAATATAGCTTCTCCTTATCTATGGGATCGGTCGTATACTCTGTTAACTCCTTCAGGACGCGCGAATTACTTGTAATGTCTAAGTAATAATAATAATAATAATATAATAATAATATATTACCATGAAAAGTAACTAATGTATTATTAATTAAAGGTGTCATCTTTTCGAAAAATATTATTCACAAAAGATATGTCTGTTGCTTCAAGTGTAAACTGTACTCTACAAAATGGCACTGTATTATTCCATATTAAATCATCTGATGTGTCTGTGAGAAATGAACAAAAAATTGAAAATGTTTTTATGGATCATGATTATTTTATGCAAAACAATTGGTGCTTTACTGAATTACTACTTTAGTAGTAATTACGTACATAGCTGGCTCTGTACCATTACCAATAAAATTATTTGCTTGTGTTGTAAACAGTTGCTTATTTCAAACGAGACAGAACAAAAATTAGATATTGTCGTGTTGACAAACTTTTACAGCGAAAAAATTGAGGTGATTTGTGGTAAGCATTACAATGTTATAGTGTGTAAGATAGCAGAAAAAACTTTAAGATTTAATCAAAACAAAAATTGTTCAAAACTAAAAATATATTATATACGTTTAATTTGTGATATTAATAATTTTAATTCTAACAATAATAATACTTTAAAAAATAATTTTTTTACTATTCCTTTTATTGATGCAGTTCTGATAAATTTAAACCTATAGCCAATATGTTTCAGTGCAAACTTGCTTACACTATACCTAACACACTAATGACTAAAAAATTATATAAAAAGAGATAAAGATAAGTTGGAACAGACACACAATCAGAATATAGTATACAAAATGTAGTATCCTGTGAGAATTGCGATGCCAGTTAATGTTGGGCAAACTAAGAGATAATTAAAAACTAGATTGCATGAACATGTCTCAGATATTAACAAAGGTTCAAAATCCCCTTTGGTAATAACTAACCATAGATTAGAATTGAATCATAACTTTAAATGGGATAATGTTGAAATCTTAGATATAGAACCTTCTTGCAAAAAAAGATTAATATCTGAGATGGTTCATATTAAAAAACAGACACATGGTATAAACATACAAAACGATACAGAGTCATTGCCCAAAATGTACACCAATATGATAACATCCCGTTGCGAACAGTATCAGTGGTATTATCATTCAGATCAATAGTAAATTCATTTAAACTAATGATAAAATTATACGAACTCAACGGTATTGTCTCATTGAATGAGTTTACTACTTGAGGCATACGATAAGAAAATCATTAGATCCGTAGTAAAATATTTTATTATTGGATGTTATTCAATAAGAACGTCATTCGACTAATGATATATTAATTACTATTGGATACCATTCAAAATAGGAATATGATTCTATCAGTGGTAATAATATTTTGCCATTGGATTATTGTTAATAAGATTATCATTTGGTCAATGGTATAATATTTTTGCCATTGAATTATTGTAGACAAAAATATATCATTGATCGGTCAATATGGCAATACATATATAATTTATTATACAGGGTGTTTGATAATTAGTGAAACATATTCCGTACATGAGGTAGAATGGACTAAACTGAAAAGAAAAGTCCTGTACCATTTTACATTTGTCACAGTAGTTAACGAAATATTAATTTATAAAAATATTTAAATTCGCCCGGCCAACCGTCAAATGCAAGCGCGCGGCTGAATAGGACCGCCTTGCAAAGCGCGCCGCGCGCGTTTGCCGTCGTCATTTGACGGTGGGCCGGGTGAATTTAAATATTTTTATAAATTAATATCTCGTTAACTACTGTGATAATTGTAAAATGGTACAGGACTTTTCTTCTCAGTTTAGTCCATTCTACCCCCTGTACGGAATATGTTCCACTAATAATTATCAAACACCCTGTATATATATGTGTTAATTGCTATTGGATTATTGCTCAATTTCTTCACTAGCTTAAGTTATAGATATAGCTTTATCCAGGAGATCTCTCGATTTTGTATCTGGTAGATACCTCCTAGATAAAGATTATGTAGAGGTAAAAAAATTGTTAGACATTATACGTTAAAAGGAAAACCATTTTGTTATATGGATAATATTTTGCCAATTGTATTATATATAAGAACATCAAATCAGTCAATTTGATGTGACTTACATCGTTATTAATTGGATTAAATTTTGTATAGCTGAAGAAGACTCAAAAAAGAGTTGAAACGTACTAAATTTTATGTATCTTGAATAAAGGATTTAATATATCCAAGTTTATTTATTGACAATGTGGCACTCTCATTCGCCTCCTAATATAGAATTTTTTTGGATTAGTTTTGTATTATATATATATATGTATATGTATATAATAAATATTAGATTGGCAAGAAGATAATTACGTTTTTTAAACGATATCTATAAGTAAAAACCGCAATTACTTTCTTGTCAACCTAATAGCACAGCTAATAGAAAAATATCATTTAATAAATGCTTGTATGAATATTTAATACAGAATTTTTTACAAAATTGCTTTTAATATACATAAGTATTTATTCCATGAGCCTTATCATACAAAAATGTCTAAATAAAAATATATTAATTTAATCTCTTTCGAATTTATTGATTAGTGTGTTTACATACATTATACTACATATATCATTATCATACAACATTATACCATATATATCATTAATCATACAACAATTTTTTATTACACATTGTTACGTCCGTAAAGGGGTAAAAGGACGTCGAGCGCGGGTATGTTCGGCAAATCAATAAGTATCTCATTTTACATCTAACCGCGATTGGGCGCGAGATGCCCGAGAGCGAGGGTGGCGGTGCAGCCACCGAATGAGCAGAGGTGGAGTCTCTACAGGATGCTCCTCGCTCAAGGCAGACCGCAAGAGAGCCTATTTTGAGGCCTACACGGCGGCCGGTTGTTAGGATGTCTATGAGAATAAGTTTTTAACGTATTAAACAATATAAAAGGTAAAGTGACGGAAAAATTCGGTTGCCAGGGAATCCATGCACGCACCGCTCCTGTGTCGCAACGCTCGCGCGCGCTCAATTCGCTGCCTATGCACAGTTCATGCATCGCTGTTTCTATACATAGGTTTTATCTGTACGACTTTCCTTTATTCTCGGCTCTGAGTTGTGCTCAGCGAATTCTCAATGTTTATTTAAGACCCTCTTTCAGGGTTTTATAATAAGTTGCGTTGAGCACATTTCAGATTATGTTCTCGGCGGTGGCTTCGACAGCCCCGTTAATTGCGGCTGCAATTGCAGTCGATATTACCTGAGTTTTATGCATTTTTATGTGTTGCTCTTTAACGGATCGTTGTAAAAAGTCATCGAGCCTTTCAGATGATTTCTCCAACGTTAAAAATGGATTTATTCAGTTTACTCGCGCATCGCTGCATTCCCAGATAGAACACAAAGTCATAATAAGATCAAAATGACATCAAGAAGAAGTCATTTTAGGAAAAATCATAATAATGTCATTCGATACATTTTTAATGATGGCTTCGTGACGAATTATTGACATGATAATGATTTTTAGATGATTTTTTAACTATGTATATGTCAAAAAATAAATCACGATTAAATCAAAATGATGTCAAAATGATTAAAAAATAATGAAATCATGATAAACAATTGAGTATCATTTTCTACTCCTTTTGATATCATTTTGATGTCCTTGTAATTTGTCGCATTCAGCAAAATATTTTGTAACTGCAGTTAAAAGTTTCTTTTGCTGATATAGAACCATAGATATAGAATTCTTTAATGTATGTAAAGATTAAACAATCCAACCTCATTAATGAAAACTTCCAACAGATGCAAAATAAACGTTCGCCTGAATGCATTGTTTCACCTGAAATTTATATAATTATTACATTATTTGTCAAAAAGGAAACAGAAAGCGTAATTGAATTTTATTTTATTTATGTAATTATATTTTAAGAATTGCACTTCTGTTTGTAACATAAAATAAAATTTTATCAAGTATCATTGTACATAATATAACATCATGTTTCATAAAAGTTAATTATATTATAGCTAATCATATTATCACAAAGAAGTTTAAAAACAAAAGTCTAATTAAAATAATATTACCACAAAAGCATCTAATTATAATATCACAAAGAAGTTTTAATGATTAACTCGTTGACAAAAAAGGAAACAGAAATCTAAAAATTTAATCCGAGTTTGCAAAATAAAATGTATTAATTTTTATTCTTAATAAAATTATATAAACTAGTTATGGACTCTTTTTTGTTAAAAACAAATAAACAAACATAAATTAAAGGCTATAAAGAATCAAACGCAGTTAACAACGCGAAAAAATTTTAATAATCTTACAAATTAATATAAGATGTTCCGTCGAACGTTTCGGTCTGCAATTTAGACCATCTTCAGCGACGAAATAATAATAAACCAATACTCCATTTACTCCGAGTTAGAATGCAAGTAGTAGAATCAATTCTTGTTGAACGACAAAATGTTCCTGTGCACCAACTAGAGGTAAATTCATCGTAGATAATGGATGTGGAGTTGTGTAATGAAATTCCGAAAAATCAGAAATATGTCTGTGAAAAGGATCGTTGACAACAAAAATTCTATTAGAGTCAAATTATTACATTACAAAAAATTACTAAAATCCTTAAACACTCACCTCTATTGGTAGACAAAAACATTATTTAATAATTAAATTCACAATTTAATCATACTAGAAAGACTGACTGTAATAAATGTGTCCGTATTCAACAGTAAAAGACGATACAATGAGGAACCGTTAAATTAAACGACAACAAAAAGAGAAGGCTTAGGTCAAATTGATGTTGACAATTTATCTAAAATATCCGCGTATGCCCGATCAAGACCTTCTGTGTCAGTTTTTAAATTCAGACCATTATTTTGAGATTTAATATAAAGCATTTCAGATATCAATCGCTTATGGTAAACATTTTCACTATCCAAAATTTTCACATTATTCCATTCAAAGTCATGATTATGCTGCAACCTATGGTCAGTAATAACAGATCTGGAGGATGTATTTCTCCGTATATGACTACGATGTTCGTTTACTCTCGTTTTTAACATTCTCTTTGTCTGACCAACATAAGTAGCATTACAATCACTACATTGAATTTCGTATACAATGTTCTTTTTCGTTGTATGTGGAAGGGGGTCTTTCTGAACTCTAATAAAATCATTTAATTTATTAAAACTAAAGTATGCAATTCTGTCATTTGTTCCATTGACAATGCCTCTAAAACTGTCAGAAATTCCCTTAACATAAGGGATGGTAAACCATCTAGTATTATCCTTTCTAATATTATTGTTAACTACTTTAGGTTGTAAAGGTCTATTCATAATTGCATGAATTCTTTTCTTAACTTTTTCAAAGACAAAGTCCAATGGATAGTCATTTAGTGTTAAAATTTTTGGTCTCAGCACCCCCTTTCTCAAAAAATAAGTGTCATTTATGGATTGGTTGATAAGGCGTTTTTACTATCACATCCAGAATTTCATAAGAAAAACTGTAAATTTATTATTGATATTTTAACACTAAATGACTATCCATTTCCGATCCACTTCCGATAGAGTGATCCGTTAGCGTTACTAACGTTGCCAATACTACACAAGTGGATCAATCGTGAAGTGTTGGAAGCGTTATTATTGAACGTAACCTGCTAAAAAATCTCGTAACCATCGTATTCCTAGGTTGCGGAAGACATAATTCATGTTAATATGGAGACGAACGTGGCATTACGTGGTTATTATACATTCTGTAACGTCCGCCGAAAAGCATATACAGACGGCGAACGTCACTAACAGGCAACGCGAAGTGGTTGTCATAACAACCATCTAGCGTCCTGCTCCAAGAACGTGATCACGCGCTTATCGCATGATCAACAGCTGTAACGATACCTCAAGCGCGCGCGCGCATCAAATTAATATAATTGAGCGAACTGAATATAAAATAAATAGAACAATAAATTAGCAGGTGATACACTTTGAATAAACATAAAACTATATACTTGTGCAAAATCAAGGCACAAATACTAATTATATAAGGATTAAAGATTGTTTATTCAAAACCTGTAATCATTTAAGTATAAAATCAATATTAGTTTGATAAATAATATAGTAACAACAAATGCTAGTCATTTCGCTTAAGTATCTTAATTAAAAACCTCTTAAATAAATAATGAGGTAACGCGACGAGGCATAGCGAGCCGAAACAAAGAGCCGATACATACGGCATAACTACGTGTATAAAAACGAGAGCAACTGTTCGGGCGAATTACCGCTTAAATCAATAGTCAATAAGATGCAGAAATTGCACCGCAGTGTTGTGCTTTGCGGGGGCTGTGCCCATCAATGTGTAGCCTCCCGAATTTAACTGCTAACTATTGAAAATTAATAGAAATTAACAAATAGAAAAATACAGAATAATACCGGTAAATAAGCTACACATTAAGGGGTCAATTCCCCTTACCGCTCAGCATCACCATTCGACATAAACAGAAGTTCCGAGAATTTTCCAGACAATTCTGGAAACAGAAATCCGTGACGCAATTTCCGGAAAGAACAATCCCCCTTGTCCTCGCAGGGATCACCCCTTGATTTGTATATAAACCGTGTCCGCTAAGAGCGCAGCGCACTTCGTTTTTCGCAATCTAATAGTATTTCAGTTGTCGCACTTCGTTTTTCAGTATTCTAATTTGCACTTCGTAGTACTTTAACTCGCACAGTTGTCCTCGACTTACAAATACTAGCTTTGAATATTTTGCTTTTCGTTTCGATATAATCGTTAATACTAGTTGCGAATGCTGTTAATCCGTTTTTTTTTGTGTGTTATTTCTTATTCGTATTAAATCAATAATAAATTTGGACAATATCTGCGACTGTAATATACGTATATTTTAGCCACGTCGTTAACTTTCAATTTTTGTGTAAGTAAAATACGAAATAAACCTCCTTTTGAGTTCGAAATTCTCTGACTCAATTTAAGTATTTTTCTTTTGTCGTAACTTTTGGTAAATTAAGAGCCTAAGTGTTTTGTGATCGTTTGTGGTGTCTATAATTGTTAAAGTGACTTGGATTCTCGGAGGGCTGTAATTTACAATAGAAACGCGTAGTTTCGGGGGCCTCTTTGGGAGCGGCCGCTTCTAGTTTTAAGACAAACTCCAGCCGCCTATGGAGCGGGGCTGCAGCGGCTTTCGGCTAACACAAAGCCGCACCCCGTTTCTTCCGGTTACGCTTCCTCTCGATGTTAGCCATTTTGTTGTTAAAATAACGGCAGCGACTGCTGCACCATTCGCGAATCCAAGTTCCCCAACACCTATGATAATGGTTGCAGGAGCGGGAAAATGCCCCGTCGAAGGGACTCGGGACGACGGATGGCGTACCGCCGTCTAGTGCGTGAGTACCATACGTTCGCGGACTTCGACCCGCGCGCTGTACACGATCCCGACTGGACCCACCGGGAGGTCCCAGTCTATCACCCGGTACCAGGGTATTTAACGGCATACGAGCCGGGAGCACGCTATGTGCAGGGCAGGCCCCACGTACGGAAGGCGGATATTCTTCGCCGCAAACGCTCCGAAGTCGCGGAACCGGCGTCTAACCCCGTCGAAATAAAAAAGGGAAAACCGACTATAATAACCAATAAGCCGTTTAACCAGCTGATACGCCTGGCTGTATTTTGCCCTCCACCAGACCCCAGTTACCATGTTGGTCAAATCTGGGTCGCGAAACGGAAACCTCGCCCCGCGTCCGCGCTAAGTATCGCCGCGCAGGACGTGACACATTCTTACCTTCATTAACCTTTCTTGCATCTTCTTCGGAAACTTCTAAAGTATGAGTATCTCCGGTATTAACATTTATTAATTGTATAATCGGCATTACTTTTAGTTTCGATCAATATAAAACGTTAAAACCAAACGAAATCACGAAACACAGGTTATAGTTAATTGATATTTCTGATTATTTCCCGCGCTTTTGTGCATTCAAAATATCGCTTCAGCCGTACTACCTCTTCGGCAGAAGCATTTGCAGCACGCTGGAAGCGAAAACCTATGACGTCATATATGACATCGTATCTGCTATAGAAACGCTTCGAAGGGTCTAGTGGATCACATCTGAAGCACTTCGAAGCGTTTGAAGCGTCTAGTGGATCGCACCTACAGGCTGCTGTGTACTTGCGTCCGACAGCGTTTCGACCGTTGCATGGTCTCACTGTGCGCACACTCGATTATAGTGCGGCCTAATGCGCTTTTTGGGACAAAAATATAAATTCATACATAAATAGCAAAATAAATGTATTTATAATATAAAAAAAATTCACTTTATTATAAATCTAAATTTTTCATATTGACAATGAAACTACTAGGGTTTGAACGTTCGTGGTTTGTGCTCACTTCCATGTCGCACGCGAAGAATTGCTAAGTAGAAGTTGTGTGTTGACAATCGTCATGAAATTAGTTGCGTGTGATTTTGCAACTAATTTCATGACGATCGCCAACACACAACTCCTACTTAGTAATTCGCGCGCGACACGGAAGTGAGTACAAACGGCTCGCAAACAAAGATATATTAAAACTTTGGAAGCTGCTACTGCTGCAGAAGAGCTGTTATATATATATGGACCTGGAATAGATGACACTATGTAAATAAAACCCAAATTTTTTAAAATACATTTTCTCTGGTTTTAAACTTTAAACGCGTTTTTTTCAAAACTACATTTTTAAAGTCGGTGAGCAAGATATTTCAAAAACTAATGAATCGATCTCCCTAATTTAAAAAAAAATCCTTAAAAAATCGCTTTTTCCAGCCCTTTAAATATATATAACCCCTTAAGAATGAGCAGCGGGTTTTAAACGCTGTAAATCAAAGTGAGCGAATTGGTGGTAGTGTCAGCTATGGGAGAGGAGGGCTGTAGTGCTTCTTCCTGAATGATACATCGACGATGTTTTACTATCATCTGTTGACAGGTGAGTAATATTCCTTGTATTCTTAGGTTAGAATTTTGAGTAATGCAGTGGTTGTATGCAACAGGTCCATATTATCAGTGTGCCAATGGAGTGTTAGCTGGTTTTGAAGTAGATTGTTCTCAGGGTCTGGTTAAGGAACACTTTAACGGGACTGACACTTGAGCAAATGGGTGACAATCATCCTCATGGATTTACAATAATTCTCGGTAAGTAAAGATACATTTCATAACAAAATCTTGCACCCGTGCTTCATTCTAAAGAGAAAGAATATACATATATTTTATTTATATGTTTTCGCTCTATATAACAACCTTATAGCTAATCTTATATCTAAAGAAAAATAACTGCAGGCTTGTTCTTTAATTTCAAAAAGAAAAGAAAAAAAATAAAATAAAAAGAAAATAATCGAAAAGAAAAGGAATGCACAAAAGAAAAATTTTTGAGAAGAAGCCAGTTATTAGTTTAAAGGGTCTAGCAGTATAAGATGGTCCAATCTGCCCCAGCAGGGATTCAAATGAATGAAAGTTTATCCTTTTCTATGTCGAAAAATAATAATTATCAGAAATTTTCAACTCCCTATTCCCAAAATTAAGCTCGCTATAGCAAAAAACGTGTATTTTCAGTTTTTATTTTTTTATTCCGTAACCAGGATAGCAATATTTACAAAAAAATTCATGCGTGTAAAAAATATTAGAGTTTAACTATGAAAATTTTTTCAAATAATTTGACCTTATACAAACTTTTTAAAAAATTCATAAAGAATTCAAAAAATGTTTTCTCGCGTTTAAAAAATAATGCCCTCTTGAAAAAATTCAAGAATATGTATTTTAGGTCGAACTATATCGTCAATTTTTTTCAGATTTTTAAAAGTGGTGCGCCATAGTAAAAAAAAATAAAAACTGTATTTATTCTCAATTTTTCGCTCAATTTTTATCAAAACGAAACAATTTAGGGGGTTGAATTGTAGGTCTTTTCAAGCTCTACAACTTTCTCATACACAAAATTTCGCTAGCTGTTGAGCGAAACTAGTTAGAGGCGAAAAACCGCAAAAATAAGCATTTTTTTCTCATTTTATCGGCTCTAACCTGAGAAATATTCATTTTCGGTTAAAGTGTTCTAGAGACAATTTGTAGGACTTGAAATGAGCTTCAAAATTGTCTGATATGTCGTTGTCGTATCTTATGTAGAAGTCGAGATATTACCAAAAAACCGGATCAAACTATTATTTTTTTTTATTTTAAGGTTTTATATAGCTGTATTGAGATGAAAAGTCACCCAAATGACTTTGAAAATATTTTTTTTCTAAAAATTCAATAATTTTTGTAAATGTTCAACTACCTAACCCCACAATTAAGCCTGTTATAGAAAAACACGTGTATTTTCAGTTTTTATTTTTAATTTTTACAAAGCAATTTATGTTCGTCAATTATAAGAGAGTATAACTGTGAACATTTATTCAAATTATTTCATCGTATTGATAATTTTTAAAAAATTCATACAAAATAAAAAAAAATTGTCGATAACTCTATGTAAGAAATATTCAAAAAGAAAATGATAATTTTTATATTTTATAGAAGTGTAAGAAAGCTCCTAGTAAATTTAAACTTCGCGCCTTTCTGTCAGCGATGGCGCTTCGAAGGTTCGCTCCAAGCGCCACCGCAGCCGATGCGCGTGATTGGCTTAGGCCTACGAGACCTCCGATTGGCCGTGACGTCACCGGCGTCACAGCGGCGAGCGCGCGCAACATAGAACTTAGAAGAAGAAGAAGAAGCAGTTGTACGTTGTACGTTTTGTATCTTGCCGGTGGCAAGGGTAACCAGGCTGTAGAATAAAGAAACTTGCTGTTTCAAGCTTACAGCTAAAAATTCAGAAGTGGGATAGTGAGTAGTGAGCCTGGTGAGCATCCTACGGTTGTTTTCGGTTCGTCGTAGAGTATACAGGCATTCTGTTTCGTGTCCGGGTTAATGGACAAGCAGCTTGTTTGTGGCGTCGAATCATTCGCTGTGGCGAAGTTGTAACTTGTAGGTATTGAGCTCGCGGGTAGCTTGCGGGAAGATCCTGCTGGTGAAATCATTCGATATTTCGTTTGAGTTTCATTTTCGCGTTGTTTTCGCGTAAAATTTGCATCTGAAGGAACATTGTGTGGACTTCGGACAAAGGAAAGTAAAAAGTCCGCCATTGTTGGAACATTGTGTGAGCGTCGGACATTACGCATCCGCGCTGTTGTAGCCGCCATTTTGTGTTTGTCACGGGAGAATGGTGATTACCCGCTCAGGAAAAGGAAAAATGGACAAAGAATACTTTGAGAGTCTTACTCTTGAGCAGCTGCACGCTGAAATGAGGAAGCGTGATATACCTCGATGTCAGGATGTGGAAACATGCATTGAGAGGTTGGTAAAATACGATGAAGAGCACCAGATTTCGGAGAATACTGCTTCAAAGGAAGATGCTGCCGTTGCGGATTCGGTGCTGAATAAGGAATTAATCCGGCTTATTCAAAACTTGACAGACCGGATGGAGGAAATTAGAGTGAAACAAGATAATCAGGGACGGATTATCTCTCGCTTTGCGGAAACAAAGGCTGAAGATACGGGTCCTGTTACACCTAGTGTTGTGCCGAATATTCAATATAGAGGGGCAAACATGTTTACGGCGAATCCAGTGAGAGACAATACATCGGGTTCTTTGCATGCACCCACAAGTGTGTCGCCCGCTCTTTCACAGACATTCTTCGATCAAGGTATTCCAATAGGTTTACCGCAAGGGCAAACCGCACCTCTTAGTTACGCGTCAGTATTACCTACGATGGCTCCAGGTAACGCGGTAACGTTATTAGCATCGCAGATTCCGAATTACAGCGGATCTGAAGAAGATGATGTTGACGTATGGTTGAGAAGAGTGGAACATGTCGCTCTGATACATGGAGTACATGAAAGCGTCAAGTTGTTAGCTGCTACAAACAAGTTAACGAAATTGGCTCGTGATTGGTATGAGATGGATTCGAGTGCCGTCACTGTCTCATGGTCACAATTTAAGGAGGCTATGGTGAGACGTTTTAAGCGTCGAATTTCATTCTGTGATATTATGCAGAAAGCAGAAACACGAAGATGGAATTGTCCCAAGGAGACGTTCCAGGAGTACGTCATGCATAAGTTGAAATTGTTGCATCCTTTACAATTATCTCAGAGAGATTGCATCAATTTGATTATTCGAGGAATTTATAACCCGTCATTACGAGGAACTGCTGCTTCGCTGGAAATACAAACGGTGGATGAGCTGCTGGATAGAATGAGTAACATTACCAGTGCATACAAAGGGTCGTATGATAAGCGTTCGTCACCACAGATGGGCAGAAAGGAGAAATCCAAGGAGCATTCGGCTCAGGCGTCGAAGTCACCATCCAAGAAGGATTCTTCGCCGACGTCCAATTCAGAGATTACGTGCTTCCATTGCAGAGCTAAGGGTCACAAGAAAACCAATTGTCCGAAGCTGATGGAGTTTAAGAAGAAGAACACTTCCTCGACGTCTACCCCAGTTGCCAGTGTGCCAACTTCCGTCGCTGCTACAGAGGAAACAAGGGAAACGACAGAGTCTTACGACAAGTCTGGCTCCAAGGACACGGCTGAAATCGGTTGCGTCCATGAAAATTCTCTACGATTACAGATAAGCGATTCAGTTATCGAAGTTAATTCGGTAAACAAAAAAGATTGTAGTTTATTGGCTTTGATTGATACTGGTAGCCCGGTTTCATTTATTCAAGAGTCAACTTATAAAATTCTTTTTGGTCAATCTTCAAAGTTTGAAAAGTCCAAGATTAATGATTTCCGTGCTTTAAATGGTTCTCATATACCTGTAATAGGTTCGGTAGAATTGAACATTTGCTTATCAGTCTTACCTAACGTTTCTACTCAATCGTCCTTTCAAGTATTAAATAATCCAAATTGGTCTACTCATTTGGTACTTGGTAGAGATTTTCTCTCAATGAATAATTTAACTTTAGTTTATAAACCATCAAACGCTCAATTTAAAGAACGTGTAAAATTGTTCAACGAAGTTGCTTCAGCGGACGTGATTGAGGAGGATTTTGACACTCCATTCGCCGAAATTAAAACTGATTTTGGCTCAGAAGTCGATAAGCAGGTGTCTCAAGTAATTCAAAAAGTAAATAATACGGAGACAGAAGAGGTTAAAGATCTTCTACCAGTTACTGTTAATTTGAAAGATAATTCTGTTTATGCGTATGCTCCTAGAAAGTTTGCTTACGCCGAAAGATTGCAAATTCGAGAAATAACCGACGATTTACTTGCGCGCGGCGTGATTAAAGAAAGTTGTTCGCCTTATTGTGCACGTATTGTTCCTGTGCGAAAGCGGAATGGTAAATTGCGTCTTTGCGTGGACCTCCGTCCATTGAACCATAGGGTGGTGAAACAGAAATACCCATTTCCTATTATTGAAGATTGTTTGTCACAACTTGCAGATAAAAATGTTTTAACTCTTTTAGATCTTAAAGAAAGTTTTCATTCCATTCCGATCCACCCGGATCATACCAAGTTTTTCTCTTTCGCCACACCCGACGGACAGTTTGAGTTCGTTAAACTTCCTTTTGGTTATTGTGAAGCTCCATCTGAGTTTCAAAAACGATTATTATTGATATTACAACCGCTTACACGTATGGGTAAAATTTTGGTCTATATAGATGACATTCTAATTCCGACTAAGACAGTGGAAGAAGGCCTGTCTATTTTATTTCAATGTCTTTCGCTATTGAAACAACATGGTTTTGAAGTAAATTATGATAAGTGTCAATTTCTTAAGAAATCGGTTGAATATTTAGGATACGTCATTTCAGAAAAGGGAATCACCCTTAGTAAACGACACGTCGAAGCGATTGAAAAGTTTCCTATACCAAGAAGCGTACACGAAACGCAACGTTTCATTGGATTAATTGGATATTTCAGAAAATTTATTCCATATTTTGCAAAAAAGGCCAAACCACTATATTCATTACTTAAGAAAGATTCAGTTTTTAATTTTGATAATGATTGTTTGCAATCATTTAACGAATTAAAATCTACGCTTATTTCATTACCAATTTTACAATTGTACAATCCGAGTTTGGAGACCGAACTCCATACGGATGCTAGCTCTGTGGTGTTAGCTGCTATTTTGCTTCAAAGACAAGATTCAGGTTTTTTAGCACCTGTGGCATATTACAGTCAAGCGACCAACTCGGCAGAGAGTAGATATCACTCATTTGAGCTTGAAATGTTAGCGGTAGTACGCGCTATAGAAAGGTTTCATATTTACCTATATGGTATAAAATTTACTGTCATTACAGATTGTCATGCAGTAGTCTACGCGATGGACAAAGCTAATTTGAATCCGAGAATTGCTCGATGGACTATTCGTTTGCAAAGTTATGATTTTACAATCAAGCATCGACATGGTAATAAAATGTCTCATGTGGACGCTTTAAGTCGTGCTGTTGCTGCGGTGAATACTCTCCCAACTGAAGTTGAATTGCAGTACAGACAGTTTACCGACTCAAAGATTCAGAGTATTGCGAATTTGTTAGAGAAAGAATCAAATGACAAGTTTGAATTAATACACGGTCTAGTATATAGAAAGTGTTCTGATAATAAATTGCGTTTTTATGTACCGGAAGCTATGGTTCCGAATATATTAAGAGTTTATCACGATGGCAATGCCCATTGTGGCATCGAAAAGACGTTTCAGGGAATTTATAATACTTATTGGTTTCCGTCAATGAGGAGAGCAATTAATAATCATATTGAGAATTGTTTAACTTGTCTTGTTTCGAATACATCAACACATTCTAAGGAAGGTGAACTACAATTAGAAGAAACTCCGAATTTACCTATATCGGTCTTACACATTGATCACTTTGGTCCGATTTTAGAATCCGCTAATGGATTTAAACACATTTTGGTATTGATAGATGCCTTTACACGATTCACATGGCTCTTTCCTGTGCGATCAACAAGTTCGAAAGAAACTATAGAGCATTTAACTTCTATTTTCAATATTTTCGGTAATCCATCTATTTTGGTCTCGGATCGTGGTACTTGTTTTACCTCATTTGAATTTAGTACATTTACACAGAATCGGAATATTAAACACAGATTAGTTGCAGTAGCTGCACCATGGGCTAATGGGCTTGTAGAACGTGTAAATCGTTTCCTTAAAAGCTCTTTACGAAAAATTGTTGAAGATCAAGAATTATGGTCGGATAAAATAGCTGATATACAATATGTTATTAATAATACGTATCACTCGTCTACAAAGTGTTCTCCATCTAAATTGTTACTTGGCTACGAACATCGGAATAGTTTAGATTCTCCATTAGTCACTTTTCTAAATGATGTGGCTAATAATACTCTTTCTTCTGCGGAACTTGTAGAACAAAGAGAAAGAAATCGAGAAATCGCAAAAGAAGCCTCTGATAAAGTAAAAGCTTACAATAAAACTGTTTATGATAAAGGGCATAAAAAGCCAACTCAATATCAGATCAATGATTATGTTTTGGTTCGAGATACCTCGGTTAAACCAGGGGAAAACAAAAAATTAAAACCTACTTATCGTGGTCCTTATCAAATTACTAAAGTTTTGAACAAAAATAGGTACGTGGTACAAGATATCCCTGGATGCACCATCACGCAAAAACCGTATAATTCTATTTTGTCTCCAGATCGACTACGAAAATGGATTAAACATGTTTCTGAATGATATTTCGATATCTTTTCTCTTTTATAAGTTTTTACGTTTGCATTTAAATGTTTAGAGTTACCTTAAGCGATACTGACTATTATCTTTAGTTTTAAGATGGCGCATTTAATTATTAAGTAAAAGTTGTAAAATGTTTTTATTTTTAAATGTTTCTTTAAAATGTATCTTTATGCGATCAGTTGTATTTATGATTTTATTTAAGCGAAGTCCAATGTTTGAGGACAAACATTCTGTCAGTCTGGCCGAGCTGTAAGAAAGCTCCTAGTAAATTTAAACTTCGCGCCTTTCTGTCAGCGATGGCGCTTCGAAGGTTCGCTCCAAGCGCCACCGCAGCCGATGCGCGTGATTGGCTTAGGCCTACGAGACCTCCGATTGGCCGTGACGTCACCGGCGTCACAGCGGCGAGCGCGCGCAACATAGAACTTAGAAGAAGAAGAAGAAGCAGTTGTACGTTGTACGTTTTGTATCTTGCCGGTGGCAAGGGTAACCAGGCTGTAGAATAAAGAAACTTGCTGTTTCAAGCTTACAGAAGTTTTATATTTTAGATGCTAATTCCTACACAACGTCCACAATATTAATTTTGATATCGTAAAACAAAAATATGAATGTAACCTGTCTAATCTCCACTGCCTCCACGGCCCTACGTATTCTCCGTTGAACTTACGCGTTTCTCTCATTTAACATTAAGACTTCATCACCTATTAAAAATTTCCATATTTACTTTTTTATCATAATAAAATTTCGACCTCTGTTTCGTTTTTTCTAGGTTAGCCTTAGCTATAGTTTCGATATCGGAGATATCAGAAAACAAGTTTAACAAGTATTGGTGATATGTATCTGGATGACTTTCCTGTGACGTTCCGGAAGGTATTCGAACTGGTGTACCGAAAACAAGTTCGTACGGACTAAATCCAGTGCCTTCGTGGATCGAAGTGTTGTAAGAAGCTCTGTCAACTAATTCATCCCATTCTTCTTTGCGATTTATTAAACATTTTATATACTCGGCTAGAACATGATGCGATCTCTCTAGTGATCCATTGCTTTGTGGGTGAAAAGCAGTGGTGCGAAGCTGTTGAATATGAAACTTCTTCGTGATGCTGTTCATCAAATAACTTAGAAAGTTGGTACCTTGGTCGGTGTATACTTCGAGGGCATCCGAACTTGCAAATAAAATTGTTGATAAACGCTATTGCTGTGTTTTCAGCTGTTGCATCTGCGAGTGGCACATAGACAGCGTATTTAGTAAGGTCTTGCATGGTAAGCACATACCCATTTCCACGTGCTGTTCTGAGTAAAGGTCCGACTATGTCGAGGGTAACCTTGTCGAAGGCGCGTCCCGGCGTATCTGTAAGTATCATGGATTGCCTTATTTTTCTCCTTACCAATTTTTGTAGCTGGCAGATACATCTTTTTATATAATCTTGAATCTGTGATTTCATATTGTTCCAGGAGAACTGTTGTTTTATACGTAGGTACATCTTCGTGACTTCTTTGTATTCTCCGACTGCTGACTCATGATTCTCTGCGATGATTTGTCTTCTACTGGTGGTGTGATGATGGCTCCTTGACAAACCGATGTAAACACCGGGCGATCGGAGAATGTCTTGCGAAAATAATGCAATATATTTTGCCAGGTAATTAAATATATTTTCTCTATCTTCGTGATACTGAATGTATGTAGATTTAATTCGGTTGCAACATCTAGCAAAGATGTGAAGCATTCTGACAAGATATTTTTATCGAGTTTAATACTTGGCCTTTCTTTTACAGTTAAAGCTATTATATGACGACCTGGGAAAGATGACGATATTACACGTGCTCTTCCTAACATTAAGTTATCTACTGGAGGCAATTTTCCAGCTTTAGCGAGTTCTCGTGCTCTGTTGTCACAAGGTATTTGATTAGTGGTTAGCAAAATGATTAAATTATCGTTGCGATCGGAAAAGTGAATATCCGTTTCTTTAATAATACAAGATGAGTTTTGACTATCTACAAAAATTTCAGGGTCGCTATCAAATGAAGATTCTGAATCAGATATTTGTTCATTACCATTTCGTCCGGCGAGATAAAGTCTTCTTCAGGAGCTCGTGGCTGAAACATCAAAAAGTCCTCGTCGGGCAAACGCAATTTAGCCGTTATAGTTGAACCTTGTGCTTCCTCGGCATCAAGAGAGTCATCTGAGTCTTGAGAGACGTCGCGTGGAATTTCGGTAAGTGCTAATCGTCGAGATCGCAAATTATATCGCGAAGCCTTAACTCGATGCAACCAAGTCAATAGTTGATGATCAGTCACCAGTACAAATGCTCTGCCATACAGATAAGGTTTAAAATAGTTTACGCAGT
Organism: Cyphomyrmex costatus; assembly: GCF_001594065.2. NCBI lineage: Eukaryota > Metazoa > Arthropoda > Insecta > Hymenoptera > Formicidae > Cyphomyrmex > Cyphomyrmex costatus. Next base: position 318,146 of record NW_017280506.1, on the reverse strand, counting down.
ATACAATTGCCAGCAATTCCTTCTCAATAGTAGAATAATTCCTCTCAGCCGAATTCAGAACTCTTGATGCATATCCTATAGAAAGGTCTTGGCCGATCACACCTTGACTGAGCACTCCTCCAATAGCAAAATCTGAGGCATCTGTCGTAAGTACAAAATCTTACTCGAAGTCCGGATACTGTAGAATCGGTTCCTCACAAAGTAATTTGCGTAATACATCGAAGGCTGCCTGCGTTTCATGCGTCCACTTATATGTTGCTTCTTTTTTCAGGAGATTAGACAGAGGGCTGGCGAGTTTAGAGAACCCTGGAATAAAACGCCTGTAATAACTTGCAAGGCCGAGAAATTGAAGCACATTTTTTTGATTACGTGGTCTTGGAAAGTTTTTGACTGCTTCCAGTTTTTGTGGATCGAGCCTAACACCGTCTTCTCCAATGATGTGCCCAAGGTAAGTAACTTCATGGCGGAGAAACTCACATTTATTCGGCTGAAGCGTCAGATTGGCAGCTCTCAGTCTATTCGTCAATTTATTAATCTTGATCTCGTGTTCTCGTAGTGAGCTAGCATACAACATTATGTCATCCATATATACAAATAGTTCAACGCCCTGAAGACCGGTTAATTCTTGGTCCATTAACCTCTGGAAAGTGGCAGGCGCGTTCTTCAATCCAAATGGCATCCGAGAAAATTGAAAGTGTTTGAATGGAGTTGAAAAAGCTGTCTTGTGAGCATCTATAGGATCCATTGGAATCTGGTGAAATCCGCTTGCAAAGTCAAGCACCGAGAAGTATTTAGCACCTCCAAGCTGGTCAAATATGTCACTGATATTAGGTAGCGGGTAAGCGTCTCCTATCGTTTTCTCATTTAGTTTCCTATATTAATCTATAACCATTCGCCATCGCTTGTTGCCTAACGAATCCAGTTTTTTAGGGACAATCCACACCGGTGAGCAAAAAGGCGATACAGAGGACGTAATTATTTCCTTGGAAACTAATTCTTTAACTTAACGCGTAATTTCATCTCTGTGTACCGGAGAAAATCTATATTGCTTAGTCTGAATAGGTGAGTTATCCGTAATGACTATCTTATGAGAGAACACATGCATTTTATCGAGATACTCATCAGGCACGTAAAATCTATCACTATGTAAATTCACTAGCGCAATTACATGTTCTTTTTCGGGAACGTTTAAGTGTTCTAAGCGCAATAATTGTATAATATTTGATACCCTATCGGAATTATTATTATTATTATTAGAATTAACGTGAGTTATATTTGTTATCCTTTTGCTCTTAATATCATTAGAAGAAAATGGGATTATTTCTGTTACCTTGTTTAAATTATTCTTACAAAAATTTTGAAACGTCTCTGCTACATTCTCTGAATTATTGTTACAAAGATTTTGAATACTTTCCGCATTATTTGTTGAATTATCGTATATACTAAGACTTTGAGATATATTTACTCTATGTTCTCGCTATTATCGCCTTCATATTCCGCTGAAAATTTATTTATTATTTTCAAGCCGGTTACGCTAACGCTCTCGCACACTTTACTTATTTTTACAATATTTATTCCTTCTTTTGTAGATACAGAGTATGAATGTGAAGTAGAAATCAGCCTCGCATGAGGGGAGCTGGTCCCTTGGAGCGGTCAAGAGGGAATCGCTTCGTCAGCGTGAAATAAGAATTGGCGACGTCTGACGTGCAGAGAGATCCCTCGTGAGCGTTCATTGCTGAAAACTCAATAAAATTAATAGAATTAGTAATAATTGAATTAGTAGTAGTAGTAGAATTAGAAAAATTAGAATTATAAGGAACAACCCACATAGACAAAAAGATATCTTTTATTATTACTTACTAGGCAAGATATCTTTTATAAATATAAAAGATATCTTTTTGTTTATGTGAGTTGTTCCTTATAATTCTAATTTTTTTTAGGGATCTAAAAGATGTCTTATGCAACATTTAGAGATGTCTTTTAGAGATCTAGAGATATCTTAAAGATATCTTTAAGATATCTTTTATCGAATTTTTTTAAAGATATCTAAAAGATATCTTTTAGATATGCGGCAAAGATGTTTTAAATGCTTGAAAAACATCTAATAGATATCTTTTAGATATCTTGAAAATTGTATTTCAGATATCTTAAAAGGTAGTACATAGCATGACAATGTTAAATTTATTAATTGAAGATTGCTGTTTTCAACGCGCGCGCGCTGTGAACAACAATTTTTAATTAATAAATTTAACATTGTCATACTGTTTTTTTTTAATATAAAGAAATAAACACTTTTTTTTTCATTTTTTGAAAATATAATAAATTATATATTTACAAAAATACATTTAGTACATTCAAATTAATTACTTTCATGGTTAGTTACTTTCATGGTTTGCAGACAATTTTTAATACAATGATACAAACTGACTATTGAAATATTAATTTCCAAAATATAGGTTAATATTACCTCATATCTCATTTAAGTCTTTTATTCGTCTGATATAATATATAATCGAGTATGTGACTGTTCACTCGGTTTCTTGAACACGATACTTAACTGTCCTCGATAATAATTCGAATTCCTATCCGGGCCGAATGTCCGTTTCAAGATATCCAAAAATTTATTAACAGTAAGGTGCATTTCATCCTCTACCGCCAAATACGCGTGATGCGAAAGCTTATTTCTTAGCATTCGAACTAACAACGCTTCGTCGAGTTGCGGTATCGAGTCTTTTGCCCTCTTACAGGCACGCGCAAATTGCCAAACCGGAATGTTATGGCCATCGTACTTTGGCACTAATTATAATGCATCGCGGACGTATGATTTCGGGTAAGCGGAATAGGCGGTCGCGAAGGTAGCGTCCGGTACTGGACTCGAAGTCGCTTCCATTCTTGTAGTAATTCCCATAATCCCGTAAGATTAAGAGGCGGTGGCCCTTCAACCAGATTAGGCCCTACGTGAGTGGACGCCGCGAAATCCGGACCTTGAAGTCCTGCTAATACGTCTGCGACGGTTCGCATAGTATTTCTGAAAGTTTCCGCGCGCGCATTATGCTCTCTTGCTCTTGCCGATTTAATAGCCTGTTCATATTCTTTTTGCAGGTCATCGAGCAACCGCGAACTCGCGCGCCTCCCCCCGCGAAGGAAAATCATTTCTTTGCTCATCCATTACGGAGGACGAGATATTAAACAATCAAAGAGAAGCTACACGTCGACAACAGGCTATTAATATATTATATATTATTATAAATATGTTTAACATAATAGTTAATACTATACCGGCGTTGTACTTTTATTATAAAAATTTAAATTTTTTTTCAATATGAGTAAAAATAAGGGCAATGAGCCAAATACTGAACGTAAATTTTTCAAATTAAGTATAATATAAAATTTTAATTTTAATACAGACGTTTCGACTCCGATCGGGTCATCTTCAGTGTAACAGACATAAATAAATTATAAAAATTTCGGTGTCGCTAATCAATAGATAATGTCAGGAAATTATTCGCATCTTGAAATTTTAGTCCATCATGTAAAAGTTAATCCAATACAGTAAATTCAATCTAATAAAATTTATATAATTTGTCATAAGAATCTTAAATAGCATGTTAAACAAGTGTTAAAAGATAGTTACCTTGTTAAAAATTGTGTAATAACTAATGTCAATAATATAAAATTCCATAATGTAAAAAATGTAATATCGTCAATGATAAAATGTTATAACAATCCAATTTACAGCTTTATCGACTTCTTATATATGTTCATGTCAAGAAGAAGCACATTCTTTAAAAGAGGCAAAAACAAATGAAAACAGTCTAAGAGGTAGAGAAGGACTGTATCATATTTGTGTACATATCGGGCAATGACTCCGTATCGTTTTGTTTATTTATGCCATGTGTCTGTTTTTTAATATAAACCATTTCGGATATCAACCTCTTTTTGTAGGAAGGTCCCACATCTAATACTTCCACATTATTCTAATTAAAATTATGATTATTGTCTATTCGATGGTTAGTAACAACTGATGGAGACTTTGATACTTTATTAATATCCAAAATGTGTTCATTGAGTCTAGTTTTTAATTGCCTCTTAGTCTGTCCAACATAACTTGCATCACAATCACTACACGAAATTTTATATACAACATTACGATTTTGTGTATGTTCCAGTTTGTCTTTTCCTCTCTTAATGTGGCTTTTAAGTGTATTAGGAATAGTATACGCGAGTTTGCAGTTGATAGAATTAGCAATAGGTGTAAATTTTTCTGAAATTGATTTTACAAAAGGAACAGTAAAAAACTTTTTGATTATTAACGTTATTAATATTTAGATATTAACTTTTTGATTTTTTTTTTTTCAATTTAATATTTTATACTTTAGAAGACGGGTACCCAACGTCCGGCCCGCGGGCCAGATCCAGCCCGCACAGCCTTTCAATCCGGCCCGCACCCGCAACCGTATTCCAAAATATAATCGCACTGTTTGAATCAATTTATGTTTGCGAAGCTGTTTAATAAATAAGTAAATCTATGTTTGTCTCAAAAATAAATTATGTGAAAAACAAGTTTCGAAATCGTCTAACTGATCGTCATCTTGAGGATTGTTTGGTTGCTGCTACTACTAGTTACAACCTTGAGTTTACCAAGATGGCTAAAGTAGTAAATCGCAATTCTCACATTAGTTCTTAATTGGAAAAATATATAAAAATATTATAATTATATATATAAAAATATGTTTTTATATGTATTTAAATATGTATGTATTATTTAGTATGTATGTATACATGTATACATGTATTTTATATATATATTATTATATATTTATGATAAAGCTCAATAAGTATTAAACAATAATATAATGAAATAAGGGCAATGAGCTAATTTTCGTTAAAATCTTTAAGTCATATATTATTATATTTTTTAATATGTATGTATTTATATATGTTTTTATATGTATATAAATATATGTTTTTATATGTATTTAATGTTTTTTTATATGTTTATATATATTAACAGGGAATGGAAGTAACTCGTTACTTGTAACGAAGTTACAGTTACAAGTTACTTTTTTAGTAACTTTACTGGTAACTGCGTTATTTTCTTTTTTTGGTAACTGTAACGGTAACGAGTTACATTTTTTGGGTAACGGTAACGAAACTTACAGTTACTTTTGTCGTTACTTTGCACACGATTGAACACGGTTCGATTGGATACATACTATTTATAGCGCTTATCAATAAGACTTGAAAGTCCTTAGACATTCGGCTGTCATGATTCAGTAATTATTTTACACTTCTATCTTCTATGTAATACATAGGACATACAAATATTTCAGTTTGCTGCATATTTTACAGGTTTTAGAATTACAAAATTGTGTTTAAAAAAAATTAAAAAGTAAATTA
>NW_017280506.1:308421-312507 GCF_001594065.2 Cyphomyrmex costatus | reverse complement strand
AAAAAAAAAAATGCAAAAGTACATTTTTAAATTGATTTTAAAAAAGTAACGGAAAAGTAACGAAAAGTTATTTTTCAAGTAACGGTAACTGTAACGAGTTACTTTTAAAAAACGATAACTGTAACTGTAACTAGTTACATTTTTTACTCGGTAACGAGTAACTGTAACTAGTTACTTTTAAAAAGTAACTTTCCATTCCCTGTATATTAACATATAAAAATATACTTGATATATAGTCTGGTCCGCGGTAAAAACAGTCAAAATTTGAAATTTGGCCCTTCGGACTAACTACTTGGGCAACCCTGCTCTAGAATTTAATAAATATAGTCTCATCTGTATTCCCCTTCTATGGTTTTAGATTCACTCGGCAAGATGTCTGTAACAACGACACGATACATAGCGGAGAAAAAGAGGAAAGAGAAGAGAAGAGAGAGAAAGGAAGAAAAAAAAATTTGCACTAATTAAGGACAGCACAAAATAATGATAATATATTTACAAGAAAGAAATAGTATTCTTATGACATTGAATAAAAGAAAATACGAAATAAAGGAATCGTGTATATGTGTACAGCTAATAATGATAATAATAATAAAATATAAAAAAAGAAAAAGAATATATTTTATTTTATTCGAGGGTGATAACTTCGATCCCTTCCATCTCACTGCGTCCCGAGTTCTCCTTTTTCCCTCTTACCTATAAGGGTAATGTCCCATGGAGCGGTTCGTGCGTAAGCGGATTAGCGGATCGCCAATCACAGAATCGTTCTGTTAGATCTGTTTACAAATTTTGCAAGCAAATCAAACAGAACGATTCTGTGATTGGCGATCCGCTAATCCGCTTACGCACGAACCGCTCCAAGGAACATTACCCTAAGGGAGATCATATTTTATTATATATTTTATCGGATCGCTGGCATCTCATTTTTATTTAATGGTCATTTGCAGTCCTCTTCTTTGAATGGCTGCGAAGCCATGCACTAATGGACCTGGTCACTGATGTTCTTAAAAAATTTCCTCTGTATTGTTTGGCACATGTATCTGAAAAAAAAAGTTATACATGATAAATACCAAATACCAAAAACTCATGAAAATTAGACGCGGATCTAAGTGCATAACATAAGTAAAAACAAACGGACGAATCGGCTGTGATTAATTAAAAAAAATAAATTAATACCAATAATGCATGCGCCACACTTCATCGACTTAATTCCTTTTTTTAATTTCGTTCCTATCCAGTTCAGACTAGATGCAAGCTCAGGAGAAAAAAGTTTTTTACATATACTGGTAGCCATTTCTCCCTCGTTTGCCCCTTTGCCAGCTACGACACTAAGATGAGATACCTGCAGAAAAACAAATGATAATAAGTTAAATTAGGTCACTATAATAAATAAATAATAAAGTACGCTATAATAAAGTACTTACAGTGAAATCATAATTGTTGCTTTTTTGTAGGAACAATTCGAATTCATAAAAAGTGTTTTTGTCAGGTAATGGAAGAGTGGGCCATCCCTCTGGTTTTTTGACATTTTCATCAGTCCTGATTAAGTCCATAATTAAATCCAATTTATGATCAAAATTTTGAAAATTCCGCGAGAGCTCTTCTTGTTTGGAGAGGATTGTTTTGAGCACAAGAAACATACCTGTAATATACAAAAAATCGAAGATTCACTCTTTTCAAAATTTTAAAATATGAAATAGAAATAGTAAAAAAATTAACAATAAAATTATTTAGCTCTTAATTATAACTTTCAAAAAATATGCAACACGGAAGTATTATAGTTTAGTGTACTACGAGAAATGGATAAATAAATATAATTCCATACACACTTACTTGATGCAGAAGGTAAAGTTTTATTTTGATCCATATTTGAGCTGCTAGCTGTTGAGAATGCTAAAAAAATTAAAATGTATTATGCAACCAGTAAACTATAATTCTCTTAAACATAAATATATATTTTACTCAAACAATTTAAAATAAGTAGTACACTTACCAAATGATCTTTCTTTAATACAATTTCCGGCATTCAACGCTGAAGGAGGGCATGTTTGAGAGGAAGATGATTCGTTATAACCAAATGAGAGTTCAGACCAATTAGATGATGCAAAATTTGGATTACTAGATGTGGTAGATGTAAAATTAGCAGATGTAACAAGGGTGTCTACTGGACAGAGATTTATAGCAGAACGAGAAGGACTGATTAAAAAATCATTGAACCTTGAACGCGACGTCTTATTAATTTCATCCTGTACTTCTGTAATAATAAACAAATAATGTGATGTATTACTAGAATATCTTAAAATATTACCAATTTTAATGATACTTACCGACGAATAAAGGAGATACTAAAAGGTCAGATGATCTCGACTCTAAACCACGTTGGCCACTACCCTCATAGCGTAGCATATCCATTTCGTCGTCACTACAACCACCAAGCACTTGATTTTCATTTTCTGTTGTTCCTGGATTCCCTCGAGACCAATCTTTTCTGGATATTTGAGCTTCTCTTTCGCTTTCTTTCTTTGCTTTCTCTCGATCTTGAATTCTTTTACGAGCCTTTTCAAGTTCCACATTAACATCTTCTACATCTCGCTTTTCTTGAACATCAACTGCTATTTCCTCTTCTGTCTGTGATTCATCATCTACTGTATTTATTCGAGCCCGATTCTTGTTCTCCAGCCTTCTATCTTTCAGCTTTTGCAGAGCATTCCGTACAGACGTACTATTTCTAATTTCAGATTTCTTTCTGTTATAAGTAAACTTTGGTGGTACGGGAAGAGCCTTTCCCTTCTTGGTCTGTACGTGATCTTCCTCATCGCTATCAAATAATATATTTCTCTTCTTCTTTCGCATACCTCTTCCAATATCTTCATCAGTATCAAGCTCATCTGTATCTTCCGCTCTTGGAAGCATCTGTCTAGCTTTTTTATATGAATCTAAAGACAACAAAACAAGCGACAAATGTTGAAACAGGGAACTTGCTGACAGTATCGTACTTTTGAATTCAGGATATAAACTCACCATAAGTTCTTCGCAATTTACATGGATGACTCTTCCATGTATTGGAATTTGGATCAAGATATGTTTTCGTAGCTTCTTCTTTGGAATTTTGTGGGCATATAACCATATCATCTATAATCCACTTTGTTGGAACAACAGAGGTAATTACTTGTCCCTCCTCACCTTGAGTTTCAATAATACTGTACGATTTTATCTGAAACACAATAAATATGATTGAATTATTTTCCTATTGGAAAAGTATATACTATTATTATGCTATATATACCATATATATTATTATTATTATATACGATTATTACGCTCATATATATAACAAGAATAATAAGGCTAATGAGAGCTATTCGCTGTTGTTAGTGCGATCGTATATAAGATATGTTAAAGTGTGAATATTATATACTACGTAAGTAGTTCCCCCAAATGCGCGCCGAACATCCGTCGAACTTAAAACGCAAATCTAATTAACTACCGTAGTAATATCAGAATTTTTGATGCTTATAGCATCTGAAAATGGATCTTAATAATATGTTGAAAGACATATTACAATCTTAAATTATAATATTAAAGAAGAATTTGATACTTTCGTTTTACGTTTGATACTTTCAAATTATTATTTAAATAAAGAACTTTGTGAAGAATATCACTACGTCGACTTGCCAACAGAGGTCTATAGTTAATCGTGTCATTTCTCGCAAGTGCTGAATTACATGATTATTTGTTTATATAGAACTTCTTTCTAACATCTTTCCCAGGCGTCTAAGGTAGGCTCCCACTACGTTACCTTACTGATGAGTCTAGTAGTGGAAGCCGGGACGAAACGCTAACTCGTGATATTCTTCACAATTCTTATTTTTCTTAGATTTAAATTTATTTCTTCTTTAATATTATAATTTAAGATTGTAATATGTCTTTCAACATATTCAGGGAATGGAAAGTTACTTTTTAAAAATAACTAGTTACAGTTACTCGTTACCGAGTAAAAAATGTAACTAGTTACAGTTACAGTTATCGCTTTTTAAAAGTAACTCGTTACAGTTACCGTTACTTGAAAAATAACTTTTCGTTACTTTT
>NW_017280506.1:305994-307540 GCF_001594065.2 Cyphomyrmex costatus | reverse complement strand
ATATAATATTCACACTTTAACATATCTTATATATGATCGCACTAACAACAGCGAATAGCTCTCATTAGCCTTATTATTCTTGTTATTTGAAATTTTCGAGAGTTTTCTTTAAATTTGTTAATATATATAAATTATTATTAATATATACTTGTATTAATATATACTTGTAATATACTTGTTTAACAAAAATGTTATTTATAACAAACAAGGGCTCTAACCAATGTTTGGCTACAACAATGTTTTCGTGTACAATTTAATCACGTTCCAAAAAAAGAATCCACTCACCTCCTCCCCTTAAGGACTCATTCACTTATGGAAGAATGAGGAAATATTACAAAAGATGAAGCAGAGGGAAAACTGCATATTCCAATTCCCCATAAGGAAGACAAACACATTTAAAGAGGACATCCGAAAGATAATAAACAATTAAATTGTCATCAAGATTACTGACAACACAAATTCCCAGGTCACTAGATGGCAAGGGATAATCATACAAATTTGTAGCATTTCTAAAAATTTGCACTATAATTTTCAAGCAATTAATACCTCTAGTACTGACGATGTTTCTGATAAGCCTATAAGTCTTAGGCCTACATGAGAATATTCCCCATTAGAAAGTACAGTAACTCTAGTTTTCCTTGGAGTTTTTTTCAGAGATCTTGAATCGTTAGGCAGTTCTGGATGAAAAGGTTTTAAAATGCTAAGCAATTTATTGATAGCCACATTGGTAATATTATATTTATTGCTCCATACTTGCAAATGTTTTCTTAATGAATGATCATCATCATATTCGCTTTCATCAATATCATATAAGGATCCATCACTTGCAGGGTTATTATAATCTATGTCATCAACGTATTGAGTAGGAACATCTGATGCATGGATTAGTCGTCAATTCCTCGAGAAGAAAATTATGAAGACAATTAAAGTTGTCAAGAGGCAAGGCAACGGGCAGATTGGTAGTGTTATTATTATATCATCAACATGTTGAGTAGAAACATCTGGTGGATCAGGAATCAATTCCTCGAGAAGAAAGTTATCAAGACGATTCAAGTTATCAAGAGGCAAGGCACCGGGCAGATCGATAGACAGATTTCTAGGCAGCTCAGCTTCAAGCCGAACATGCGCTTGAGCTCTTACAGTATTATTTTGATGCACTGAGGAGTTCCTTCAATATACTTCGAGCAGCAGCTGCTGCTTTATGCTTAATGTAGCTCCTTTTAAGAATCTTTTTTCGAGGCATGATCACTTAGCAAATTAAGATGGAAAAATAACATAAAATTGAATTAATCTAATACTGCATTAAGAGTATGTTGGCGGGACGGTCAAATTTCGTAGGGTCGCAGTTTTACATTGCTTCGCGACCATTCTTCGCGGAGATATGTGAAATTTGAATTTGGTTCTTTGGAGTTAATTTTTGGAATTAATTTTCAAAGGTTGAAATTTATTGGGTTTTTTATTTTGTGGTTAGGTAATCGTTTTAATTTAGAAATAATTATTATTTTATTTATTTAAATTTTTTTTTTATTTATATTTATTTATTTAT